>NC_090359.1:1500000-1800000 GCF_035084215.1 Heptranchias perlo
TGAAATCTGTTCATTTGCTGAAAACCATCAAAACCACGAAAAGTTCTTGTATTTGAAGATAAAATCTTTTTGCTTTGAAGAAGAAAGATCTAGCTGACTGAAATAAGTTCATTAGATGAAAACCAACAAAAATTGACAAGAACCACGAAAAGTTCTTGTATTTTAAGAGAAAATCTTACTCTATTAAGGAAAAAACATCCAGCTCGCTGAAATCTGTTCATTTGCTGAAAACCAACAAAACCATGAAAAGTTCTTGTATTTGAAGATAAAATCTTTTTGCTTTGAAGAAGAAAGATCTAGCTGACTGAAATAAGTTCATTAGATGAAAACCAACAAAAATTGACAAGAACCAGGAAAAGTTCTTGTATTTTAAGATAGAATCTTACTCTATTAAGGAAATAACTTCCAGCTCGCTGAAATCTGTTCATTTGCTGAAAACCATCAAAAACAAGAAAAGTTCTTGGATTTGAAGATAAAATCTTTTTGCTTTGCAGAAGAAAGATCTAGCTGACTGAAATAAGTTCATTAGATGAAAACCAACAAAAATTGACAAGAACCACGAAAAGTTCTTGTATTTTAAGATAGAATCTTACTCTATTAAGGAAACAACTTTCAGCTCGCTGAAATCTGTTCATTTGCTTAAAACCATCAAAACCACGAAAAGTTCTTGTATTTGAAGATAAAATCTTTTTGCTTTGAAGAAGAAAGATCGAGCTGACTGAAATAAGTTCATCAGATGAAAACCAACAAAAATTGACAAGAACCACGAAAAGTTCTTGTATTTTAAGATAGAATCTTACTCTATTAAGGAAATAACTTCCAGCTCGCTGAAATCTGTTCATTTGCTGAAAACCATCAAAACCACGAAAAGTTCTTGTATTTGAAGATGAAATCTTTTTGCTTTGAAGAAGAAAGATCTAGCTGACTGAAATAAGTTCATTAGATGAAAACCAACAAAAATTGACAAGAACCACGAAAAGTTCTTGTATTTTAAGATAAAATCTTACTCTATTAAGGAAAAAACTCCCAGCTCGCTGAAATATGTTCATTTGCTGAAAACCATCAAAACCACGAAAAGTTCTTGTATTTGAAGATAAAATCTTTTTGCTTTGAAGAAGAAAGATCTAGCTGACTGAAATAAGTTCATTAGATGAAAACCAACAAAAATTGACAAGAACCACGAAAAGTTCTTGTATTTTAAGATAAAATCTTACTCTATTAAGGAAAAAACTTCCAGCTCGCTGAAATATGTTCATTTCCTGAAAACCATCAAAACAACGAAAAGTTCTTGTATTTGAAGATAAAATCTTTTTGCTTTGAAGAAGAAAGATCGAGCTGACTGAAATAAGTTCATCAGATGAAAACCAACAAAAATTGACAAGAACCACATTTGCTGAAAACCAACAAAACCACGAAAAGTTCTTGTATTTGAAGATAAACTCTTTTTGCTTTGAAGAAGAAAGATCCAGCTGACTGAAATACGTTCATTAGATGAAAACCAACAAAAATTGACAAGAACCACGAAAAGTTCTTGTATTTTAAGATAAAATCTTACGCTATTAAAGAAAAAACTCCCAGCTCGCTGAAATATGTTCATTTGCTGAAAACCATCAAAACCACGAAAAGTTCTTGTATTTGAAGATAAAATCTTTTTGCTTTGAAGAAGAAAGACCTGCTGACTGAAATAAGTTCATTAGATGAAAACCAACAAAAATTGACAAGAACCACGAAAAGTTCTTGTATTTTAAGATAAAATCTTACTCTATTAAGGAAAAAACTTCCAGCTCGCTGAAATCTGTTCATTTGCTGAAAACCAACAAAACCACCAAAAGTTCTTGTATTTGAAGATAAAATCTTTTTGCTTTGAAGAAGAAAGATCTAGCTGACTGAAATAAGTTCATGAGATGAAAACCAACAAAAATTGACAAGAACCACGAAAAGTTCTTGTATTTTAAGATAGAATCTTACTCTATTAAGGAAATAACTTCCAGCTCGCTGAAATCTGTTCATTTGCTGAAAACCATCAAAACCACGAAAAGTTCTTGTATTTGAAGATAAAATCTTTTTGCTTTGAAGAAGAAAGATCTAGCTGACTGAAATAAGTTCATTAGATGAAAACCAACAAAAATTGACAAGAACCACGAAAAGTTCTTGTATTTTAAGAGAAAATCTTACTCTATTCAGGAAAAAACTTCCAGCTCGCTGAAATATGTTCATTTGCTGAAAACCATCAAAACCACGAAAAGTTCTTGTATTTGAAGATAAAATCTTTTTGCTTTGAAGAAGAAAGATCTAGCTTACTGAAATAAGTTCATCAGATGAAAACCAACAAAAATTGACAAGAACCACGAAAAGATCTTGTATTTTAAGATAGAATCTTACTCTATTAAGGAAATAACTTCCAGCTCGCTGAAATCTGTTCATTTGCTGAAAACCATCTAAACCACGAAAAGTTCTTGTATTTGAAGATAAAATCTTTTTGCTTTGAAGAAGAAAGATCCAGCTGACTGAAATAAGTTCATTAGATGAAAACCAACAAAAATTGACAAGAACCACGAAAAGTTCTTGTATTTTAAGATAAAATATTACTCTATTAAGGAAAAAACTCCCAGCTCGCTGAAATATGTTCATTTGCTGAAAACCATCAAAACCACGAAAAGTTCTTGTATTTGAAGATAAAATCTTTTTGATTTGAAGAAGAAAGATCCAGCTGACTGAAATAAGTTCATTAGATGAAAACCAACAAAAATTGACAAGAACCACGAAAAGTTCTTGTATTTTAAGATAAAATCTTACTCTATTAAGGAAAAAACTTCCAGCTCGCTGAAATATGTTCATTTGCTGAAAACCATCAAAACCACGAAAAGTTCTTGTATTTGAAGATAAAATCTTTTTGCTTTGAAGAAGAAAGATCTAGCTGACTGAAATAAGTTCATTAGATGAAAACCAACAAAAATTGACAAGAACCACGAAAAGTTCTTGTATTTTAAGATAAAATCTTACTCTATTAAGGAAAAAACTTCCAGCTCGCTGAAATATGTTCATTTCCTGAAAACCATCAAAACAACGAAAAGTTCTTGTATTTGAAGATAAAATCTTTTTGCTTTGAAGAAGAAAGATCCAGCTGACTGAAATAAGTTCATCAGATGAAAACCAACAAAAATTGACAAGAACCACATTTGCTGAAAACCAACAAAACCACGAAAAGTTCTTGTATTTGAAGATAAACTCTTTTTGCTTTGAAGAAGAAAGATCCAGCTGACTGAAATACATTCATTAGATGAAAACCAACAAAAATTGACAAGAACCACGAAAAGTTCTTGTATTTTAAGATAAAATCTTACTCTATTAAGGAAAAAACATCCAGCTCGCTGAAATATGTTCATTTGCTGAAAACCATCAAAACTACGAAAAGTTCTTGTATTTGAAGATAAAATCTTTTTGCTTTGAAGAAGAAAGATCTAGCTGACTGAAATAAGTTCATTGGATGAAAACCAACAAAAATTGACAAGAACCACGAAAAGTTCTTGTATTTTAAAATAGAATCTTACTCTATTAAGGAAATAACTTCCAGCTCGCTGAAATCTGTTCATTTGCTGAAAACCATCAAAACCACGAAAAGTTCTTGCATTTGAAGATAAAATCTTTTTGCTTTGAAGAAGAAAGATCTAGCTGACTGAAATAAGTTCATTAGATGAAAAACAACAAAAATTGACAAGAACCACGAAAAGTTCTTGTATTTTAAGATAAAATCTTACTCTATTAAGGAAAAAACATCCAGCTCGCTGAAATATGTTCATTTGCTGAAAACCATCAAAACCACGAAAAGTTCTTGTATTTGAAGATAAAATCTTGTTGCTTGGAAGAAGAAAGATCTAGCTGACTGAAATAAGTTCATTAGATGAAAACCAACAAAAATTGACAAGAACCACGAAAAGTTCTTGTATTTTAAGATAGAATCTTACTCTATGAAGGAAACAACTTCCAGCTCGCTGAAATATGTTCATTTGCTGAAAACCATCAAAACCACGAAAAGTTCTTGTATTTGAAGATAAAATCTTTTTGCTTTGAAGAAGAAAGATCCAGCTGACTGAAATAAGTTCATTAGACGAAAACCAACAAAAATTGACAAGAACCACGAAAAGTTCTTGTATTTTAAGATAAAATCTTACTCTATTAAGGAAAAAACTTCCAGCTCGCTGAAATATGTTCATTTGCTGAAAACCATCAAAACCACAAAAAGTTCTTGTATTTGAAGATAAAATCTTTTTGCTTTGAAGAAGAAAGATCGAGCTGACTGAAATAAGTTCATTAGATGAAAACCAACAAAAATTGACAAGAACCACGAAAAGTTCTTGTATTTTAAGATAAAATCTTACTCTATTAAGGAAAAAACTTCCAGCTCGCTGAAATATGTTCATTTCCTGAAAACCATCAAAACAACGAAAAGTTCTTGTATTTGAAGATAAAATCTTTTTGCTTTGAAGAAGAAAGATCTAGCTGACTGAAATAAGTTCATCAGATGAAAACCAACAAAAATTGACAAGAACCACATTTGCTGAAAACCAACAAAACCACGAAAAGTTCTTGTATTTGAAGATAAAATCTTTTTGCTTTGAAGAAGAAAGATCTAGCTGACTGAAATAAGTTCATTAGATGAAAACCAACAAAAATTGACAAGAACCACGAAAAGTTCTTGTATTTTCAGATAGAATCTTACTCTATTAAGGAAACAACTTCCAGCTCGCTGAAATCTGTTCATTTGCTTAAAACCATCAAAACCACGAAAAGTTCTTGTATTTGAAGATAAAATCTTTTTGCTTTGAAGAAGAAAGATCTAGCTGACTGAAATAAGTTCATTAGATGAAAAGCAACAAAAATTGACAAGAACCACGAAAAGTTCTTGTATTTTAAGATAGAATCTTACTCTATTAAGGAAATAACTTCCAGCTCGCTGAAATCTGTTCATTTGCTGAAAACCATCAAAACCACAAAAAGTTCTTGTATTTGAAGATAAAATCTTTTTGCTTTGAAGAAGAAAGATCTAGCTGACTGAAATAAGTTCATTAGATGAAAACCAACAAAAATTGACAAGAACCACGAAAAGTTCTTGTATTTTAAGATAAAATCTTACTCTATTAAGGAAAAAACTTCCAGCTCGCTGAAATCTGTTCATTTCCTGAAAACCATCAAAACAACGAAAAGTTCTTGTATTTGAAGATAAAATCTTTTTGCTTTGAAGAAGAAAGATCGAGCTGACTGAAATAAGTTCATCAGATGAAAACCAACAAAAATTGACAAGAACCACATTTGCTGAAAACCAACAAAACCACGAAAAGTTCTTGTATTTGAAGATAAACTCTTTTTGCTTTGAAGAAGAAAGATCCAGCTGACTGAAATACGTTCATTAGATGAAAACCAACAAAAATTGACAAGAACCACGAAAAGTTCTTGTATTTTAAGATAAAATCTTACTCTATTAAGGAAAAAACTTCCAGCTCGCTGAAATCTGTTCATTTGCTGAAAACCAACAAAACCACCAAAAGTTCTTGTATTTGAAGATAAAATCTTTTTGCTTTGAAGAAGAAAGATCTAGCTGACTGAAATAAGTTCATGAGATGAAAACCAACAAAAATTGACAAGAACCACGAAAAGTTCTTGTATTTTAAGATAGAATCTTACTCTATTAAGGAAATAACTTCCAGCTCGCTGAAATCTGTTCATTTGCTGAAAACCATCAAAACCACGAAAAGTTCTTGTATTTGAAGATAAAATCTTTTTGCTTTGAAGAAGAAAGATCTAGCTGACTGAAATAAGTTCATTAGATGAAAACCAACAAAAATTGACAAGAACCACGAAAAGTTCTTGTATTTTAAGAGAAAATCTTACTCTATTCAGGAAAAAACTTCCAGCTCGCTGAAATATGTTCATTTGCTGAAAACCATCAAAACCACGAAAAGTTCTTGTATTTGAAGATAAAATCTTTTTGCTTTGAAGAAGAAAGATCTAGCTTACTGAAATAAGTTCATCAGATGAAAACCAACAAAAATTGACAAGAACCACGAAAAGATCTTGTATTTTAAGATAGAATCTTACTCTATTAAGGAAATAACTTCCAGCTCGCTGAAATCTGTTCATTTGCTGAAAACCATCTAAACCACGAAAAGTTCTTGTATTTGAAGATAAAATCTTTTTGCTTTGAAGAAGAAAGATCCAGCTGACTGAAATAAGTTCATTAGATGAAAACCAACAAAAATTGACAAGAACCACGAAAAGTTCTTGTATTTTAAGATAAAATATTACTCTATTAAGGAAAAAACTCCCAGCTCGCTGAAATATGTTCATTTGCTGAAAACCATCAAAACCACGAAAAGTTCTTGTATTTGAAGATAAAATCTTTTTGATTTGAAGAAGAAAGATCCAGCTGACTGAAATAAGTTCATTAGATGAAAACCAACAAAAATTGACAAGAACCACGAAAAGTTCTTGTATTTTAAGATAAAATCTTACTCTATTAAGGAAAAAACTTCCAGCTCGCTGAAATATGTTCATTTGCTGAAAACCATCAAAACCACGAAAAGTTCTTGTATTTGAAGATAAAATCTTTTTGCTTTGAAGAAGAAAGATCTAGCTGACTGAAATAAGTTCATTAGATGAAAACCAACAAAAATTGACAAGAACCACGAAAAGTTCTTGTATTTTAAGATAAAATCTTACTCTATTAAGGAAAAAACTTCCAGCTCGCTGAAATATGTTCATTTCCTGAAAACCATCAAAACAACGAAAAGTTCTTGTATTTGAAGATAAAATCTTTTTGCTTTGAAGAAGAAAGATCCAGCTGACTGAAATAAGTTCATCAGATGAAAACCAACAAAAATTGACAAGAACCACATTTGCTGAAAACCAACAAAACCACGAAAAGTTCTTGTATTTGAAGATAAACTCTTTTTGCTTTGAAGAAGAAAGATCCAGCTGACTGAAATACATTCATTAGATGAAAACCAACAAAAATTGACAAGAACCACGAAAAGTTCTTGTATTTTAAGATAAAATCTTACTCTATTAAGGAAAAAACATCCAGCTCGCTGAAATATGTTCATTTGCTGAAAACCATCAAAACTACGAAAAGTTCTTGTATTTGAAGATAAAATCTTTTTGCTTTGAAGAAGAAAGATCTAGCTGACTGAAATAAGTTCATTGGATGAAAACCAACAAAAATTGACAAGAACCACGAAAAGTTCTTGTATTTTAAAATAGAATCTTACTCTATTAAGGAAATAACTTCCAGCTCGCTGAAATCTGTTCATTTGCTGAAAACCATCAAAACCACGAAAAGTTCTTGCATTTGAAGATAAAATCTTTTTGCTTTGAAGAAGAAAGATCTAGCTGACTGAAATAAGTTCATTAGATGAAAAACAACAAAAATTGACAAGAACCACGAAAAGTTCTTGTATTTTAAGATAAAATCTTACTCTATTAAGGAAAAAACATCCAGCTCGCTGAAATATGTTCATTTGCTGAAAACCATCAAAACCACGAAAAGTTCTTGTATTTGAAGATAAAATCTTGTTGCTTGGAAGAAGAAAGATCTAGCTGACTGAAATAAGTTCATTAGATGAAAACCAACAAAAATTGACAAGAACCACGAAAAGTTCTTGTATTTTAAGATAGAATCTTACTCTATGAAGGAAACAACTTCCAGCTCGCTGAAATATGTTCATTTGCTGAAAACCATCAAAACCACGAAAAGTTCTTGTATTTGAAGATAAAATCTTTTTGCTTTGAAGAAGAAAGATCCAGCTGACTGAAATAAGTTCATTAGACGAAAACCAACAAAAATTGACAAGAACCACGAAAAGTTCTTGTATTTTAAGATAAAATCTTACTCTATTAAGGAAAAAACTTCCAGCTCGCTGAAATATGTTCATTTGCTGAAAACCATCAAAACCACAAAAAGTTCTTGTATTTGAAGATAAAATCTTTTTGCTTTGAAGAAGAAAGATCGAGCTGACTGAAATAAGTTCATTAGATGAAAACCAACAAAAATTGACAAGAACCACGAAAAGTTCTTGTATTTTAAGATAAAATCTTACTCTATTAAGGAAAAAACTTCCAGCTCGCTGAAATATGTTCATTTCCTGAAAACCATCAAAACAACGAAAAGTTCTTGTATTTGAAGATAAAATCTTTTTGCTTTGAAGAAGAAAGATCTAGCTGACTGAAATAAGTTCATCAGATGAAAACCAACAAAAATTGACAAGAACCACATTTGCTGAAAACCAACAAAACCACGAAAAGTTCTTGTATTTGAAGATAAAATCTTTTTGCTTTGAAGAAGAAAGATCTAGCTGACTGAAATAAGTTCATTAGATGAAAACCAACAAAAATTGACAAGAACCACGAAAAGTTCTTGTATTTTCAGATAGAATCTTACTCTATTAAGGAAACAACTTCCAGCTCGCTGAAATCTGTTCATTTGCTTAAAACCATCAAAACCACGAAAAGTTCTTGTATTTGAAGATAAAATCTTTTTGCTTTGAAGAAGAAAGATCTAGCTGACTGAAATAAGTTCATTAGATGAAAAGCAACAAAAATTGACAAGAACCACGAAAAGTTCTTGTATTTTAAGATAGAATCTTACTCTATTAAGGAAATAACTTCCAGCTCGCTGAAATCTGTTCATTTGCTGAAAACCATCAAAACCACAAAAAGTTCTTGTATTTGAAGATAAAATCTTTTTGCTTTGAAGAAGAAAGATCTAGCTGACTGAAATAAGTTCATTAGATGAAAACCAACAAAAATTGACAAGAACCACGAAAAGTTCTTGTATTTTAAGATAAAATCTTACTCTATTAAGGAAAAAACTTCCAGCTCGCTGAAATCTGTTCATTTCCTGAAAACCATCAAAACAACGAAAAGTTCTTGTATTTGAAGATAAAATCTTTTTGCTTTGAAGAAGAAAGATCGAGCTGACTGAAATAAGTTCATCAGATGAAAACCAACAAAAATTGACAAGAACCACATTTGCTGAAAACCAACAAAACCACGAAAAGTTCTTGTATTTGAAGATAAACTCTTTTTGCTTTGAAGAAGAAAGATCCAGCTGACTGAAATACGTTCATTAGATGAAAACCAACAAAAATTGACAAGAACCACGAAAAGTTCTTGTATTTTAAGATAAAATCTTACTCTATTAAGGAAAAAACATCCAGCTCGCTGAAATCTGTTCATTTGCTGAAAACCATCAAAACCACGAAAAGTTCTTGTATTTGAAGATAAAATCTTTTTGCTTTGAAGAAGAAAGATCTAGCTGACTGAAATAAGTTCATTAGATGAAAACCAACAAAAATTGACAAGAACCACGAAACGTTCTTGTATTTTAAGATAAAATCTTACTCTATTAAGGAAAAAACTTCCAGCTCGCTGAAATATGTTCATTTCCTCAAAACCATCAAAACAACGAAAAGTTCTTGTATTTGAAGATAAAATCTTTTTGCTTTGAAGAAGAAAGATCGAGCTGACTGAAATAAGTTGATCAGATGAAAACCAACAAAAATTGACAAGAACCACATTTGCTGAAAACCAACAAAACCACGAAAAGTTCTTGTATTTGAAGATAAACTCTTTTTGCTTTGAAGAAGAAAGATCCAGCTGACTGAAATACGTTCATTGGATGAAAACCAACAAAAATTGACAAGAACCACGAAAAGTTCTTGTATTTTAAGATAGAATCTTACTCTATTAAGGAAATAACTTCCAGCTCGCTGAAATCTGTTCATTTGCTGAAAACCATCAAAACCACGAAAAGTTCTTGTATTTGAAGATAAAATCTTTTTGCTTTGAAGAAGAAAGATCTAGCTGACTGAAATAAGTTCATTAGATGAAAACCAACAAAAATTGACAAGAACCACGAAAAGTTCTTGTATTTTAAGAGAAAATCTTACTCTATTCAGGAAAAAACTTCCAGCTCGCTGAAATATGTTCATTTGCTGAAAACCATCAAAACCACGAAAAGTTCTTGTATTTGAAGATAAAATCTTTTTGCTTTGAAGAAGAAAGATCTAGCTTACTGAAATAAGTTCATCAGATGAAAACCAACAAAAATTGACAAGAACCACGAAAAGATCTTGTATTTTAAGATAGAATCTTACTCTATTAAGGAAATAACTTCCAGCTCGCTGAAATCTGTTCATTTGCTGAAAACCATCTAAACCACGAAAAGTTCTTGTATTTGAAGATAAAATCTTTTTGCTTTGAAGAAGAAAGATCCAGCTGACTGAAATAAGTTCATTAGATGAAAACCAACAAAAATTGACAAGAACCACGAAAAGTTCTTGTATTTTAAGATAAAATATTACTCTATTAAGGAAAAAACTCCCAGCTCGCTGAAATATGTTCATTTGCTGAAAACCATCAAAACCACGAAAAGTTCTTGTATTTGAAGATAAAATCTTTTTGATTTGAAGAAGAAAGATCCAGCTGACTGAAATAAGTTCATTAGATGAAAACCAACAAAAATTGACAAGAACCACGAAAAGTTCTTGTATTTTAAGATAAAATCTTACTCTATTAAGGAAAAAACTTCCAGCTCGCTGAAATCTGTTCATTTGCTGAAAACCATCAAAACCACGAAAAGTTCTTGTATTTGAAGATAAAATCTTTTTGCTTTGAAGAAGAAAGATCTAGCTGACTGAAATAAGTTCATTCGATGAAAACCAACAAAAATTGACAAGAACCACGAAAAGTTCTTGTATTTTAAGATAAAATCTTACTCTATTAAGGAAAAAACTTCCAGCTCGCTGAAATATGTTCATTTCCTGAAAACCATCAAAACAACGAAAAGTTCTTGTATTTGAAGATAAAATCTTTTTGCTTTGAAGAAGAAAGATCGAGCTGACTGAAATAAGTTCATCAGATGAAAACCAACAAAAATTGACAAGAACCACATTTGCTGAAAACCAACAAAACCACGAAAAGTTCTTGTATTTGAAGATAAACTCTTTTTGCTTTGAAGAAGAAAGATCCAGCTGACTAAAATACGTTCATTAGATGAAAACCAACAAAAATTGACAAGAACCACGAAAAGTTCTTGTATTTTAAGATAAAATCTTACTCTATTCAGGAAAAAACATCCAGCTCGCTGAAATATGTTCATTTGCTGAAAACCATCAAAACTACGAAAAGTTCTTGTATTTGAAGATAAAATCTTTTTGCTTTGAAGAAGAAAGATCTAGCTGACTGAAATAAGTTCATTAGATGAAAACCAACAAAAATTGACAAGAACCACGAAAAGTTCTTGTATTTTAAAATAGAATCTTACTCTATTAAGGAAATAACTTCCAGCTCGCTGAAATCTGTTCATTTGCTGAAAACCATCAAAACCACGAAAAGTTCTTGTATTTGAAGATAAAATCTTTTTGCTTTGAAGAAGAAAGATCTAGCTGACTGAAATAAGTTCATTAGATGAAAACCAACAAAAATTGACAAGAACCACGAAAAGTTCTTGTATTTTAAGATAAAATCTTACTCTATTAAGGAAAAAACATCCAGCTCGCTGAAATATGTTCATTTGCTGAAAACCATCAAAACCACGAAAAGTTCTTGTATTTGAAGATAAAATCTTGTTGCTTTGAAGAAGAAAGATCTAGCTGACTGAAATAAGTTCATTAGATGAAAACCAACAAAAATTGACAAGAACCACGAAAAGTTCTTGTATTTTAAGATAGAATCTTACTCTATGAAGGAAACAACTTCCAGCTCGCTGAAATATGTTCATTTGCTGAAAACCATCAAAACCACGAAAAGTTCTTGTATTTGAAGATAAAATCTTTTTGCTTTGAAGAAGAAAGATCCAGCTGACTGAAATAAGTTCATTAGATGAAAACCAACAAAAATTGACAAGAACCACGAAAAGTTCTTGTATTTTAAGATAAAATCTTACTCTATTAAGGAAAAAACTTCCAGCTCGCTGAAATATGTTCATTTCCTGAAAACCATCAAAACAACGAAAAGTTCTTGTATTTGAAGATAAAATCATTTTGCTTTGAAGAAGAAAGATCTAGCTGACTGAAATAAGTTCATCAGATGAAAACCAACAAAAATTGACAAGAACCACATTTGCTGAAAACCAACAAAACCACGAAAAGTTCTTGTATTTGAAGATAAAATCTTTTTGCTTTGAAGAAGAAAGATCTAGCTGACTGAAATAAGTTCATTAGATGAAAACCAACAAAAATTGACAAGAACCACGAAAAGTTCTTGTATTTTCAGATAGAATCTTACTCTATTAAGGAAACAACTTCCAGCTCGCTGAAATCTGTTCATTTGCTTAAAACCATCAAAACCACGAAAAGTTCTTGTATTTGAGGATAAAATCTTTTTGCTTTGAAGAAGAAAGATCCAGCTGACTGAAATAAGTTCATTAGATGAAAACCAACAAAAATTGACAAGAACCACGAAAAGTTCTTGTATTTTAAAATAGAATCTTACTCTATTAAGGAAATAACTTCCAGCTCGCTGAAATCTGTTCATTTGCTGAAAACCATCAAAACCACGAAAAGTTCTTGTATTTGAAGATAAAATCTTTTTGCTTTGAAGAAGAAAGATCTAGCTGACTGAAATAAGTTCATTAGATGAAAACCAACAAAAATTGACAAGAACCACGAAAAGTTCTTGTATTTTAAGATAAAATCTTACTCTATTAAGGAAAAAACATCCAGCTCGCTGAAATATGTTCATTTGCTGAAAACCATCAAAACCACGAAAAGTTCTTGTATTTGAAGATAAAATCTTGTTGCTTTGAAGAAGAAAGATCTAGCTGACTGAAATAAGTTCATTAGATGAAAACCAACAAAAATTGACAAGAACCACGAAAAGTTCTTGTATTTTAAGATAGAATCTTACTCTATGAAGGAAACAACTTCCAGCTCGCTGAAATATGTTCATTTGCTGAAAACCATCAAAACCACGAAAAGTTCTTGTATTTGAAGATAAAATCTTTTTGCTTTGAAGAAGAAAGATCCAGCTGACTGAAATAAGTTCATTAGATGAAAACCAACAAAAATTGACAAGAACCACGAAAAGTTCTTGTATTTTAAGATAAAATCTTACTCTATTAAGGAAAAAACTTCCAGCTCGCTGAAATATGTTCATTTCCTGAAAACCATCAAAACAACGAAAAGTTCTTGTATTTGAAGATAAAATCATTTTGCTTTGAAGAAGAAAGATCTAGCTGACTGAAATAAGTTCATCAGATGAAAACCAACAAAAATTGACAAGAACCACATTTGCTGAAAACCAACAAAACCACGAAAAGTTCTTGTATTTGAAGATAAAATCTTTTTGCTTTGAAGAAGAAAGATCTAGCTGACTGAAATAAGTTCATTAGATGAAAACCAACAAAAATTGACAAGAACCACGAAAAGTTCTTGTATTTTCAGATAGAATCTTACTCTATTAAGGAAACAACTTCCAGCTCGCTGAAATCTGTTCATTTGCTTAAAACCATCAAAACCACGAAAAGTTCTTGTATTTGAGGATAAAATCTTTTTGCTTTGAAGAAGAAAGATCCAGCTGACTGAAATAAGTTCATTAGATGAAAACCAACAAAAATTGACAAGAACCACGAAAAGTTCTTGTATTTTAAGATAAAATCTTACTCTGTTAAGGAAAAAACTTCCAGCTCGCTGAAATCTGTTCATTTGCTGAAAACCAACAAAACCACCAAAAGTTCTTGTATTTGAAGATAAAATCTTTTTGCTTTGAAGAAGAAAGATCTTGCTGACTGAAATAAGTTCATTAGATGAAAACCAACAAAAATTGACAAGAACCACGAAAAGTTCTTGTATTTTAAGATAGAATCTTACTCTATTAAGGAAATAACTTCCAGCTCGCTGAAATCTGTTCATTTGCTGAAAACCATCAAAACCACGAAAAGTTCTTGTATTTGAAGATAAAATCTTTTTGCTTTGAAGAAGAAAGATCTAGCTGACTGAAATAAGTTCATTAGATGAAAACCAACAAAAATTGACAAGAACCACGAAAAGTTCTTGTATTTTAAGATAAAATCTTACTCTATTAAGGAAAAAACTTCCAGCTCGCTGAAATCTGTTCATTTCCTGAAAACCATCAAAACAACGAAAAGTTCTTGTATTTGAAGATAAAATCTTTTTGCTTTGAAGAAGAAAGATCGAGCTGACTGAAATACGTTCATCAGATGAAAACCAACAAAAATTGACAAGAACCACATTTGCTGAAAACCAACAAAACCACGAAAAGTTCTTGTATTTGAAGATAAACTCTTTTTGCTTTGAAGAAGAAAGATCCAGCTGACTGAAATACGTTCATTAGATGAAAACCAACAGAAATTGACAAGAACCACGAAAAGTTCTTGTATTTTAAGATAAAATCTTACTCTATTAAGGAAAAAACATCCAGCTCGCTGAAATCTGTTCATTTGCTGAAAACCATCAAAACCACGAAAAGTTCTTGTATTTGAAGATAAAATCTTTTTGCTTTGAAGAAGAAAGATCTAGCTGACTGAAATAAGTTCATTAGATGAAAACCAACAAAAATTGACAAGAACCACGAAAAGTTCTTGTATTTTAAGATAAAATCTTACTCTATTAAGGAAAAAACTTCCAGCTCGCTGAAATATGTTCATTTCCTGAAAACCATCAAAACAACGAAAAGTTCTTGTATTTGAAGATAAAATCTTTTTGCTTTGAAGAAGAAAGATCGAGCTGACTGAAATAAGTTGATCAGATGAAAACCAACAAAAATTGACAAGAACCACATTTGCTGAAAACCAACAAAACCACGAAAAGTTCTTATATTTGAAGATAAACTCTTTTTGCTTTGAAGAAGAAAGATCCAGCTGACTGAAATACGTTCATTAGATGAAAACCAACAAAAATTGACAAGAACCACGAAAAGTTCTTGTATTTTAAGATAAAATCTTACTCTATTAAGGAAAAAACATCCAGCTCGCTGAAATATGTTCATTTGCTGAAAACCATCAAAACTACGAAAAGTTCTTGTATTTGAAGATAAAATCTTTTTGCTTTGAAGAAGAAAGATCTAGCTGACTGAAATAAGTTCATTAGATGAAAACCAACAAAAATTGACAAGAACCACGAAAAGTTCTTGTATTTTAAGATAGAATCTTACTCTATTAAGGAAATAACTTCCAGCTCGCTGAAATCTGTTCATTTGCTGAAAACCATCAAAACCACGAAAAGTTCTTGTATTTGAAGATAAAATCTTTTTGCTTTGAAGAAGAAAGATCTAGCTGACTGAAATAAGTTCATCAGATGAAAACCAACAAAAATTGACAAGAACCACATTTGCTGAAAACCAACAAAACCACGAAAAGTTCTTGTATTTGAAGATAAAATCTTTTTGCTTTGAAGAAGAAAGATCTAGCTGACTGAAATAAGTTCATTAGATGAAAACCAACAAAAATTGACAAGAACCACGAAAAGTTCTTGTATTTTCAGATAGAATCTTACTCTATTAAGGAAACAACTTCCAGCTCGCTGAAATCTGTTCATTTGCTTAAAACCATCAAAACCAAGAAAAGTTCTTGTATTTGAAGATAAAATCTTTTTGCTTTGAAGAAGAAAGATCCAGCTGACTGAAATAAGTTCATCAGATGAAAACCAACAAAAATTGACAAGAACCACGAAAAGTTCTTGTATTTTAAGATAAAATCTTACTCTGTTAAGGAAAAAACTTCCAACTCGCTGAAATCTGTTCATTTGCTGAAAACCAACAAAACCACCAAAAGTTCTTGTATTTGAAGATAAAATCTTTTTGCTTTGAAGAAGAAAGATCTAGCTGACTGAAATAAGTTCATTAGATGAAAACCAACAAAAATTGACAAGAACCACGAAAAGTTCTTGTATTTTAAGATAGAATCTTACTCTATTAAGGAAATAACTTCCAGCTCGCTGAAATCTGTTCATTTGCTGAAAACCATCAAAACCACAAAAAGTTCTTGTATTTGAAGATAAAATCTTTTTGCTTTGAAGAAGAAAGATCTAGCTGACTGAAATAAGTTCATTAGATGAAAACCAACAAAAATTGACAAGAACCACGAAAAGTTCTTGTATTTTAAGATAAAATCTTACTCTATTAAGGAAAAAACTTCCAGCTCGCTGAAATCTGTTCATTTCCTGAAAACCATCAAAACAACGAAAAGTTCTTGTATTTGAAGATAAAATCTTTTTGCTTTGAAGAAGAAAGATCGAGCTGACTGAAATAAGTTCATCAGATGAAAACCAACAAAAATTGACAAGAACCACATTTGCTGAAAACCAACAAAACCACGAAAAGTTCTTGTATTTGAAGATAAACTCTTTTTGCTTTGAAGAAGAAAGATCCAGCTGACTGAAATACGTTCATTAGATGAAAACCAACAAAAATTGACAAGAACCACGAAAAGTTCTTGTATTTTAAGATAAAATCTTACTCTATTAAGGAAAAAACATCCAGCTCGCTGAAATCTGTTCATTTGCTGAAAACCATCAAAACCACGAAAAGTTCTTGTATTTGAAGATAAAATCTTTTTGCTTTGAAGAAGAAAGATCTAGCTGACTGAAATAAGTTCATTAGATGAAAACCAACAAAAATTGACAAGAACCACGAAAAGTTCTTGTATTTTAAGATAAAATCTTACTCTATTAAGGAAAAAACTTCCAGCTCGCTGAAATATGTTCATTTCCTGAAAACCATCAAAACAACGAAAAGTTCTTGTATTTGAAGATAAAATCTTTTTGCTTTGAAGAAGAAAGATCGAGCTGACTGAAATAAGTTGATCAGATGAAAACCAACAAAAATTGACAAGAACCACATTTGCTGAAAACCAACAAAACCACGAAAAGTTCTTGTATTTGAAGATAAACTCTTTTTGCTTTGAAGAAGAAAGATCCAGCTGACTGAAATACGTTCATTAGATGAAAACCAACAAAAATTGACAAGAACCACGAAAAGTTCCTGTATTTTAAGATAAAATCTTACTCTATTAAGGAAAAAACATCCAGCTCGCTGAAATATGTTCATTTGCTGAAAACCATCAAAACTACGAAAAGTTCTTGTATTTGAAGATAAAATCTTTTTGCTTTGAAGAAGAAAGATCCAGCTGACTGAAATAAGTTCATTAGATGAAAACCAACAAAAATTGACAAGAACCACGAAAAGTTCTTGTATTTTAAGATAGAATCTTACTCTATTAAGGAAATAACTTCTAGCTCGCTGAAATCTGTTCATTTGCTGAAAACCATCAAAACCACGAAAAGTTCTTGTATTTGAAGATAAAATCTTTTTGCTTTGAAGAAGAAAGATCTAGCTGACTGAAATAAGTTCATCAGATGAAAACCAACCAAAATTGACAAGAACCACATTTGCTGAAAACCAACAAAACCACGAAAACTTCTTGTATTTGAAGATAAAATCTTTTTGCTTTGAAGAAGAAAGATCCAGCTGACTGAAATACGTTCATTAAATGAAAACCAACAAAAATTGACAAGAACCACGAAAAGTTCTTGTATTTTAAGATAAAATCTTACTCTATTAAGGAAAAAACATCCAGCTCGCTGAAATATGTTCATTTGCTGAAAACCATCAAAACTACGAAAAGTTCTTGTATTTGAAGATAAAATCTTTTTGCTTTGAAGAAGAAAGATCTAGCTGACTGAAATAAGTTCATTCGATGAAAACCAACAAAAATTGACAAGAACCACGAAAAGTTCTTGTATTTTAAGATAGAATCTTACTCTATTAAGGAAATAACTTCCAGCTCGCTGAAATCTGTTCATTTGCTGAAAACCATCAAAACCACGAAAAGTTCTTGTATTTGAAGATAAAATCTTTTTGCTTTGAAGAAGAAAGATCTAGCTGACTGAAATAAGTTCATCAGATGAAAACCAACAAAAATTGACATGAACCACATTTGCTGAAAACCAACAAAACCACGAAAAGTTCTTGTATTTGAAGATAAACTCTTTTTGCTTTGAAGAAGAAAGATCCAGCTGACTGAAATACGTTCATTAGATGAAAACCAACAAAAATTGACAAGAACCACGAAAAGTTCTTGTATTGTAAGATAAAATCTTACTCTATTAAGGAAAAAACATCCAGCTCGCTGAAATATGTTCATTTGCTGAAAACCATCAAAACTACGAAAAGTTCTTGTATTTGAAGATAAAATCTTTTTGCTTTGAAGAAGAAAGATCTAGCTGACTGAAATAAGTTCATTAGATGAAAACCAACAAAAATTGACAAGAACCACGAAAAGTTCTTGTATTTTAAGATAGAATCTTACTCTATTAAGGAAATAACTTCCAGCTCGCTGAAATCTGTTCATTTGCTGAAAACCATCAAAACCACGAAAAGTTCTTGTATTTGAAGATAAAATCTTTTTGCTTTGAAGAAGAAAGATCGAGCTGACTGAAATAAGTTCATTAGATGAAAATCAACAAAAATTGACAAGAACCACGAAAAGTTCTTGTATTTTAAGATAGAATCTTACTCTATTAAGGAAATAACTTCCAGCTCGCTGAAATCTGTTCATTTGCTGAAAACCATCAAAACCACGAAAAGTTCTTGTATTTGAAGATAAAATCTTTTTGCTTTGAAGAAGAAAGATCGAGCTGACTGAAATAAGTTCATTAGATGAAAACCAACAAAAATTGACAAGAACCACGAAAAGTTCTTGTATTTTAAGATAAAATCTTACTCTTTTAAGGAAAAAACATGCAGCTCGCTGAAATATGTTCATTTGCTGAAAACCATCAAAACCACGAAAAGTTCTTGCATTTGAAGATAAAATCTTTTTGCTTTGAAGAAGAAAGATCTAGCTGACTGAAATAAGTTCATTAGATGAAAACCAACAAAATTTGACAAGAACCACGAAAAGTTCTTGTATTTTCAGATAGAATCTTACTCTATTAAGGAAATAACTTCCAGCTCGCTGAAATCTGTTCATTTGCTGAAAACCATCAAAACCACGAAAAGTTCTTGTATTTGAAGATAAAATCTTTTTGCTTTGAAGAAGAAAGATCGAGCTGACTGAAATAAGTTCATTAGATGAAAACCAACAAAAATTGACAAGAACCACGAAAAGTTTTTGTATTTTAAGATAAAATCTTACTCTTTTAAGGAAAAAACATGCAGCTCGCTGAAATATGTTCATTTGCTGAAAACCATCAAAACCACGAAAAGTTCTTGTATTTGAAGATAAAATCTTTTTGCTTTGAAGAAGAAAGATCTAGCTGACTGAAATAAGTTCATTAGATGAAAACCAACAAAATTTGACAAGAACCACGAAAAGTTCTTGTATTTTCAGATAGAATCTTACTCTATTAAGGAAACAACTTCCAGCTCGCTGAAATCTGTTCATTTGCTTAAAACCATCAAAACCACGAAAAGTTCTTGTATTTGAAGATAAAATCTTTTTGCTTTGAAGAAGAAAGATCTAGCTGACTGAAATAAGTTCATCAGACGAAAACCAACAAAAATTGACAAGAACCACGAAAAGTTCTTGTATTTTAAGATAAAATCTAACTCTATTAAGGAAAAAACTTCCAGCTCGCTGAAATATGTTCATTTGCTGAAAACCATCAAAACCACGAAAAGTTCTTGCATTTGAAGTTAAAATCTTTTTGCTTTGAAGAAGAAAGATCCAGCTGACTGAAATAAGTTCATTAGATGAAAACCAACAAAAATTGACAAGAACCACGAAAAGTTCTTGTATTTTAAGATAAAATCTTACTTTATTAAGGAAAAAACTTCCAGCTCGATGAAATCTGTTCATTTGCTGAAAACCAACAAAACCACCAAAAGTTCTTGTATTTGAAGATAAAATCTTTTTGCTTTGAAGAAGAAAGATCTAGCTGACTGAAATAAGTTCATTCGATGAAAACCAACAAAAATTGACAAGAACCACGAAAAGTTCTTGTATTTTAAGATAAAATCTTACTCTATTAAGGAAAAAACTTCCAGCTCGCTGAAATATGTTCATTTGCTGAAAACCATCAAAACCACGAAAAGTTCTTGTATTTGAAGATAAAATCTTTTTGCTTTGAAGAAGAAAGATCCAGCTGACTGAAATAAGTTCATTGGATGAAAATCAACAAATATTGACAAGAACCAAGAAAAGTTCTTGTATTTTAAGATAAAATCTTACTCTATTAAGGAAAAAACTTCCAGCTCGCTGAAATCTGTTCATTTGCTGCAAACCAACAAAACCACCAAAAGTTCTTGTATTTGAAGATAAAATCTTTTTGCTCTGAAGAAGAAAGATCTAGCTGACTGAAATAAGTTCATTAGATGAAAACCAACAAAAATTGACAAGAACCACGAAAAGTTCTTGTATTTTAAGATAAAATCTTACTCTATTAAGGAAAAAACATCCAGCTCGCTGAAATATGTTCATTTGCTGAAAACCAACAAAACCACCAAAAGTTCTTGTATTTGAAGATAAAATCTTTTTGCTCTGAAGAAGAAAGATCTTGCTGACTGAAAGAAGTTCATTAGATGAAAACCAACAAAATTTGACAAGAACCACGAAAAGTTCTTGTATTTTAAGATAAAATCTTACTCTATTAAGGAAAAAACTTCCAGTTCGCTGAAATATGTTCATTTCCTGAAAACCATCAAAACAACGAAAAGTTCTTGTATTTGAAGATAAAATCTTTTTGCTTTGAAGAAGAAAGATCTAGCTGACTGAAATAAGTTCATCAGATGAAAACCAACAAAAATTGACAAGAACCACGAAAAGTTCTTGTATTTTAAGATAAAATCATAGGCTATTAAAGAAAAAACTTCCAGCTCGCTGAAATCTGTTCATTTGCTGAAAACCATCAAAACCACGAAAAGTTCTTGTATTTGAAGATAAAATCTTTTTGCTTTGAAGAAGAAAGATCTAGCTGACTGAAATAAGTTCATTAGATGAAAACCAACAAAAATTGACAAGAACCACGAAAAGTTCTTGTATTTTAAGATAATATCTTACGCTATTAAAGAAAAAACTTCTGGCTCGCTGAAATATGTTCATTTGCTGAAAACCAACAAAACCACGAAAAGTTCTTGTATTTGAAGATAAACTCTTTTTGCTTTGAAGAAGAAAGATCCAGCTGACTGAAATACGTTCATTCGATGAAAACCATCAAAAATTGACAAGAACCACGAAAAGTTCTTGTATTTTAAGATAAAATCTTACTCTATTAAGGAAAAACCATCCAGCTCGCTGAAATATGTTCATTTGCTGAAAACCATCAAAACCACGAAAAGTTCTTGTATTTGAAGATAAAATCTTTTTGCTTTGAAGAAGAAAGATCCAGCTGACTGAAATAAGTTCATTAGATGAAAACCAACAAAAATTGACAAGAACCACGAAAAGTTCTTGTATTTTAAGATAAAATCTTACTCTATTCAGGAAAAAACTTCCAGCTCGCTGAAATATGTTCATTTGCTGAAAACCATCAAAACCACGAAAAGTTCTTGTATTTGAAGATAAAATCTTTTTGCTTTGAAGAAGAAAGATCTAGCTTACTGAAATAAGTTCATCAGATGAAAACCAACAAAAATTGAGAAGAACCACGAAAAGTTCTTGTATTTTAAGATAAAATCTTACTCTATTAAGGAAAAAACTTCCAGTTCGCTGAAATATGTTCATTTCCTGAAAACCATCAAAACAACGAAAAGTTCTTGTACTTGAAGATAAAATCTTTTTGCTTTGAAGAAGAAAGATCTAGCTGACTGAAATAAGTTCATTAGATGAAAACCAACAAAAATTGACAAGAACCACGAAAAGTTCTTGTATTTTAAGATAAAATCTTACTCTATTAAGGAAAAAACTTCCAGCTCGCTGAAATCTGTTCATTTGCTGCAAACCAACAAAACCACCAAAAGTTCTTGTATTTGAAGATAAAATCTTTTTGCTCTGAAGAAGAAAGATCTAGCTGACTGAAATAAGTTCATTAGATGAAAACCAACAAAAATTGACAAGAACCACGAAAAGTTCTTGTATTTTAAGATAAAATCTTACTCTATTAAGGAAAAAACATCCAGCTCGCTGAAATATGTTCATTTGCTGAAAACCAACAAAACCACCAAAAGTTCTTGTATTTGAAGATAAAATCTTTTTGCTCTGAAGAAGAAAGATCTTGCTGACTGAAAGAAGTTCATTAGATGAAAACCAACAAAATTTGACAAGAACCACGAAAAGTTCTTGTATTTTAAGATAAAATCTTACTCTATTAAGGAAAAAACTTCCAGTTCGCTGAAATATGTTCATTTCCTGAAAAACATCAAAACAACGAAAAGTTCTTGTATTTGAAGATAAAATCTTTTTGCTTCGAAGAAGAAAGATCTAGCTGACTGAAATAAGTTCATCAGATGAAAACCAACAAAAATTGACAAGAACCACGAAAAGTTCTTGTGTTTTAAGATAAAATCATAGGCTATTAAAGAAAAAACTTCCAGCTCGCTGAAATCTGTTCATTTGCTGAAAACCATCAAAACCACGAAAAGTTCTTGTATTTGAAGATAAAATCTTTTTGCTTTGAAGAAGAAAGATCTAGCTGACTGAAATAAGTTCATTAGATGAAAATCAACAAAATTTGACAAGAACCACGAAAAGTTCTTGTATTTTAAGATAAAATCTTACTCAATTAAGGAAAAAACATCCAGCTCGCTGAAATATGTTCATTTGCTGAAAACCAACAAAACCACCAAAAGTTCTTGTATTTGAAGATAAAATCTTTTTGCTCTGAAGAACAAAGATCTTGCTGACTGAAAGAAGTTCATTAGATGAAAACCAGCAAAATTTGACAAGAACCACGAAAAGTTCTTGTATTTTAAGATAAAATCTTACTCTATTAAGGAAAAAACTTCCAGTTCGCTGAAATATGTTCATTTCCTGAAAACCATCAAAACAACGAAAAGTTCTTGTATTTGAAGATAAAATCTTTTTGCTTTGAAGAAGAAAGATCTAGCTGACTGAAATAAGTTCATCAGATGAAAACCAACAAAAATTGACAAGAACCACGAAAAGTTCTTGTATTTTAAGATAAAATCATAGGCTATTAAAGAAAAAACTTCCAGCTCGCTGAAATCTGTTCATTTGCTGAAAACCATCAAAACCACGAAAAGTTCTTGTATTTGAAGATAAAATCTTTTTGCTTTGAAGAAGAAAGATCTAGCTGACTGAAATAAGTTCATTAGATGAAAACCAACAAAAATTGACAAGAACCACGAAAAGTTCTTGTATTTTAAGATAATATCTTACGCTATTAAAGAAAAAACTTCTGGCTCGCTGAAATATGTTCATTTGCTGAAAACCAACAAAACCACGAAAAGTTCTTGTATTTGAAGATAAACTCTTTTTGCTTTGAAGAAGAAAGATCCAGCTGACTGAAATATGTTCATTCGATGAAAACCATCAAAAATTGACAAGAACCACGAAAAGTTCTTGTATTTTAAGATAAAATCTTACTCTATTAAGGAAAAAACATCCAGCTCGCTGAAATATGTTCATTTGCTGAAAACCATCAAAACCACGAAAAGTTCTTGTATTTGAAGATAAAATCTTTTTGCTTTGAAGAAGAAAGATCTAGCTGACTGAAATAAGTTCATTAGATGAAAACCAACAAAAATTGACAAGAACCACGAAAAGTTCTTGTATTTTAAGATAGAATCTTACTCTATTAAGGAAATAACTTCCAGCTCGCTGAAATCTGTTCTTTTGCTGAAAACCATCAAAACCACGAAAAGTTCTTGTATTTGAAGATAAAATCTTTTTGCTTTGAAGAAGAAAGATCTCGCTGACTGAAATAAGTTCATTAGATGAAAACCAACCAAAATTGACAAGAACCACGAAAAGTTCTTGTATTTTAAGATAAAATCTTACTCTATTAAGGAAAAAACTTCCAGTTCGCTGAAATATGTTCATTTCCTGAAAACCATCAAAACAACGAAAAGTTCTTGTATTTGAAGATAAAATCTTTTTGCTTTGAAGAAGAAAGATCTAGCTGACTGAAATAAGTTCATTAGATGAAAACCAACAAAAATTGACAAGAACCACGAAAAGTTCTTGTATTTTAAGATAAAATCTTACTCTATTAAGGAAAAAACATCCAGCTCGCTGAAATCTGTTCATTTGCTGAAAACCATCAAAACCACGAAAAGTTCTTGTATTTGAAGATAAAATCTTTTTGCTTTGAAGAAGAAAGATCTAGCTGACTGAAATAAGTTCATTAGATGAAAACCAACAAAAATTGACAAGAACCACGAAAAGTTCTTGTATTTTAAGATAAAATCTTACTCTATTAAGGAAAAAACTTCCAGCTCGCTGAAATATGTTCATTTCCTGAAAACCATCAAAACAACGAAAAGTTCTTGTATTTGAAGATAAAATCTTTTTGCTTTGAAGAAGAAAGATCGAGCTGACTGAAATAAGTTGATCAGATGAAAACCAACAAAAATTGACAAGAACCACATTTGCTGAAAACCAACAAAACCACGAAAAGTTCTTATATTTGAAGATAAACTCTTTTTGCTTTGAAGAAGAAAGATCCAGCTGACTGAAATACGTTCATTAGATGAAAACCAACAAAAATTGACAAGAACCACGAAAAGTTCTTGTATTTTAAGATAAAATCTTACTCTATTAAGGAAAAAACATCCAGCTCGCTGAAATATGTTCATTTGCTGAAAACCATCAAAACTACGAAAAGTTCTTGTATTTGAAGATAAAATCTTTTTGCTTTGAAGAAGAAAGATCTAGCTGACTGAAATAAGTTCATTAGATGAAAACCAACAAAAATTGACAAGAACCACGAAAAGTTCTTGTATTTTAAGATAGAATCTTACTCTATTAAGGAAATAACTTCCAGCTCGCTGAAATCTGTTCATTTGCTGAAAACCATCAAAACCACGAAAAGTTCTTGTATTTGAAGATAAAATCTTTTTGCTTTGAAGAAGAAAGATCTAGCTGACTGAAATAAGTTCATCAGATGAAAACCAACAAAAATTGACAAGAACCACATTTGCTGAAAACCAACAAAACCACGAAAAGTTCTTGTATTTGAAGATAAAATCTTTTTGCTTTGAAGAAGAAAGATCTAGCTGACTGAAATAAGTTCATTAGATGAAAACCAACAAAAATTGACAAGAACCACGAAAAGTTCTTGTATTTTCAGATAGAATCTTACTCTATTAAGGAAACAACTTCCAGCTCGCTGAAATCTGTTCATTTGCTTAAAACCATCAAAACCACGAAAAGTTCTTGTATTTGAAGATAAAATCTTTTTGCTTTGAAGAAGAAAGATCCAGCTGACTGAAATAAGTTCATTAGATGAAAACCAACAAAAATTGACAAGAACCACGAAAAGTTCTTGTATTTTAAGATAAAATCTTACTCTGTTAAGGAAAAAACTTCCAGCTCGCTGAAATCTGTTCATTTGCTGAAAACCAACAAAACCACCAAAAGTTCTTGTATTTGTAGATAAAATCTTTTTGCTTTGAAGAAGAAAGATCTAGCTGACTGAAATAAGTTCATTAGATGAAAACCAACAAAAATTGACAAGAACCACGAAAAGTTCTTGTATTTTAAGATAGAATCTTACTCTATTAAGGAAATAACTTCCAGCTCGCTGAAATCTGTTCATTTGCTGAAAACCATCAAAACCACGAAAAGTTCTTGTATTTGAAGATAAAATCTTTTTGCTTTGAAGAAGAAAGATCCAGCTGACTGAAATAAGTTCATTAGATGAAAACCAACAAAAATTGACAAGAACCACGAAAAGTTCTTGTATTTTAAGATAAAATCTTACTCTATTCAGGAAAAAACTTCCAGCTCGCTGAAATATGTTCATTTGCTGAAAACCATCAAAACCACGAAAAGTTCTTGTATTTGAAGATAAAATCTTTTTGCTTTGAAGAAGAAAGATCTAGCTTACTGAAATAAGTTCATCAGATGAAAACCAACAAAAATTGAGAAGAACCACGAAAAGTTCTTGTATTTTAAGATAAAATCTTACTCTATTAAGGAAAAAACTTCCAGTTCGCTGAAATATGTTCATTTCCTGAAAACCATCAAAACAACGAAAAGTTCTTGTACTTGAAGATAAAATCTTTTTGCTTTGAAGAAGAAAGATCTAGCTGACTGAAATAAGTTCATTAGATGAAAACCAACAAAAATTGACAAGAACCACGAAAAGTTCTTGTATTTTAAGATAAAATCTTACTCTATTAAGGAAAAAACTTCCAGCTCGCTGAAATCTGTTCATTTGCTGCAAACCAACAAAACCACCAAAAGTTCTTGTATTTGAAGATAAAATCTTTTTGCTCTGAAGAAGAAAGATCTAGCTGACTGAAATAAGTTCATTAGATGAAAACCAACAAAAATTGACAAGAACCACGAAAAGTTCTTGTATTTTAAGATAAAATCTTACTCTATTAAGGAAAAAACATCCAGCTCGCTGAAATATGTTCATTTGCTGAAAACCAACAAAACCACCAAAAGTTCTTGTATTTGAAGATAAAATCTTTTTGCTCTGAAGAAGAAAGATCTTGCTGACTGAAAGAAGTTCATTAGATGAAAACCAACAAAATTTGACAAGAACCACGAAAAGTTCT
Organism: Heptranchias perlo; assembly: GCF_035084215.1. Taxonomy (NCBI): domain Eukaryota; kingdom Metazoa; phylum Chordata; class Chondrichthyes; order Hexanchiformes; family Hexanchidae; genus Heptranchias; species Heptranchias perlo. Next base: position 1,526,641 of record NC_090359.1, read on the forward strand.
TGTATTTTAAGATAAAATCTTACTCTATTAAGGAAAAAACTTCCAGTTCGCTGAAATATGTTCATTTCCTGAAAACCATCAAAACAACGAAAAGTTCTTGTATTTGAAGATAAAATCTTTTTGCTTCGAAGAAGAAAGATCTAGCTGACTGAAATAAGTTCATCAGATGAAAACCAACAAAAATTGACAAGAACCACGAAAAGTTCTTGTGTTTTAAGATAAAATCATAGGCTATTAAAGAAAAAACTTCCAGCTCGCTGAAATCTGTTCATTTGCTGAAAACCATCAAAACCACGAAAAGTTCTTGTATTTGAAGATAAAATCTTTTTGCTTTGAAGAAGAAAGATCTAGCTGACTGAAATAAGTTCATTAGATGAAAATCAACAAAATTTGACAAGAACCACGAAAAGTTCTTGTATTTTAAGATAAAATCTTACTCAATTAAGGAAAAAACATCCAGCTCGCTGAAATATGTTCATTTGCTGAAAACCAACAAAACCACCAAAAGTTCTTGTATTTGAAGATAAAATCTTTTTGCTCTGAAGAAGAAAGATCTTGCTGACTGAAAGAAGTTCATTAGATGAAAACCAGCAAAATTTGACAAGAACCACGAAAAGTTCTTGTATTTTAAGATAAAATCTTACTCTATTAAGGAAAAAACTTCCAGTTCGCTGAAATATGTTCATTTCCTGAAAACCATCAAAACAACGAAAAGTTCTTGTATTTGAAGATAAAATCTTTTTGCTTTGAAGAAGAAAGATCTAGCTGACTGAAATAAGTTCATTAGATGAAAACCAACAAAAATTGACAAGAACCACGAAAAGTTCTTGTATTTTAAGATAGAATCTTACTCTATTAAGGAAATAACTTCCAGCTCGCTGAAATCTGTTCTTTTGCTGAAAACCATCAAAACCACGAAAAGTTCTTGTATTTGAAGATAAAATCTTTTTGCTTTGAAGAAGAAAGATCTAGCTGACTGAAATAAGTTCATTAGATGAAAACCAACCAAAATTGACAAGAACCACGAAAAGTTCTTGTATTTTAAGATAAAATCTTACTCTATTAAGGAAAAAACTTCCAGTTCGCTGAAATATGTTCATTTCCTGAAAACCATCAAAACAACGAAAAGTTCTTGTATTTGAAGATAAAATCTTTTTGCTTTGAAGAAGAAAGATCTAGCTGACTGAAATAAGTTCATTAGATGAAAACCAACAAAAATTGACAAGAACCACGAAAAGTTCTTGTATTTTAAGATAAAATCTTACTCTATTAAGGAAAAAACATCCAGCTCGCTGAAATCTGTTCATTTGCTGAAAACCATCAAAACCACGAAAAGTTCTTGTATTTGAAGATAAAATCTTTTTGCTTTGAAGAAGAAAGATCTAGCTGACTGAAATAAGTTCATTAGATGAAAACCAACAAAAATTGACAAGAACCACGAAAAGTTCTTGTATTTTAAGATAAAATCTTACTCTATTAAGGAAAAAACTTCCAGCTCGCTGAAATATGTTCATTTCCTGAAAACCATCAAAACAACGAAAAGTTCTTGTATTTGAAGATAAAATCTTTTTGCTTTGAAGAAGAAAGATCGAGCTGACTGAAATAAGTTGATCAGATGAAAACCAACAAAAATTGACAAGAACCACATTTGCTGAAAACCAACAAAACCACGAAAAGTTCTTATATTTGAAGATAAACTCTTTTTGCTTTGAAGAAGAAAGATCCAGCTGACTGAAATACGTTCATTAGATGAAAACCAACAAAAATTGACAAGAACCACGAAAAGTTCTTGTATTTTAAGATAAAATCTTACTCTATTAAGGAAAAAACATCCAGCTCGCTGAAATATGTTCATTTGCTGAAAACCATCAAAACTACGAAAAGTTCTTGTATTTGAAGATAAAATCTTTTTGCTTTGAAGAAGAAAGATCTAGCTGACTGAAATAAGTTCATTAGATGAAAACCAACAAAAATTGACAAGAACCACGAAAAGTTCTTGTATTTTAAGATAGAATCTTACTCTATTAAGGAAATAACTTCCAGCTCGCTGAAATCTGTTCATTTGCTGAAAACCATCAAAACCACGAAAAGTTCTTGTATTTGAAGATAAAATCTTTTTGCTTTGAAGAAGAAAGATCTAGCTGACTGAAATAAGTTCATCAGATGAAAACCAACAAAAATTGACAAGAACCACATTTGCTGAAAACCAACAAAACCACGAAAAGTTCTTGTATTTGAAGATAAAATCTTTTTGCTTTGAAGAAGAAAGATCTAGCTGACTGAAATAAGTTCATTAGATGAAAACCAACAAAAATTGACAAGAACCACGAAAAGTTCTTGTATTTTCAGATAGAATCTTACTCTATTAAGGAAACAACTTCCAGCTCGCTGAAATCTGTTCATTTGCTTAAAACCATCAAAACCACGAAAAGTTCTTGTATTTGAAGATAAAATCTTTTTGCTTTGAAGAAGAAAGATCCAGCTGACTGAAATAAGTTCATTAGATGAAAACCAACAAAAATTGACAAGAACCACGAAAAGTTCTTGTATTTTAAGATAAAATCTTACTCTGTTAAGGAAAAAACTTCCAGCTCGCTGAAATCTGTTCATTTGCTGAAAACCAACAAAACCACCAAAAGTTCTTGTATTTGTAGATAAAATCTTTTTGCTTTGAAGAAGAAAGATCTAGCTGACTGAAATAAGTTCATTAGATGAAAACCAACAAAAATTGACAAGAACCACGAAAAGTTCTTGTATTTTAAGATAGAATCTTACTCTATTAAGGAAATAACTTCCAGCTCGCTGAAATCTGTTCATTTGCTGAAAACCATCAAAACCACAAAAAGTTCTTGTATTTGAAGATAAAATCTTTTTGCTTTGAAGAAGAAAGATCTAGCTGACTGAAATAAGTTCATTAGATGAAAACCAACAAAAATTGACAAGAACCACGAAAAGTTCTTGTATTTTAAGATAAAATCTTACTCTATTAAGGAAAAAACTTCCAGCTCGCTGAAATCTGTTCATTTCCTGAAAACCATCAAAACAACGAAAAGTTCTTGTATTTGAAGATAAACTCTTTTTGCTTTGAAGAAGAAAGATCGAGCTGACTGAAATAAGTTCATCAGATGAAAACCAACAAAAATTGACAAGAACCACATTTGCTGAAAACCAACAAAACCACGAAAAGTTCTTGTATTTGAAGATAAACTCTTTTTGCTTTGAAGAAGAAAGATCCAGCTGACTGAAATACGTTCATTAGATGAAAACCAACAAAAATTGACAAGAACCACGAAAAGTTCTTGTATTTTAAGATAAAATCTTACTCTATTAAGGAAAAAACATCCAGCTCGCTGAAATCTGTTCATTTGCTGAAAACCATCAAAACCACGAAAAGTTCTTGTATTTGAAGATAAAATCTTTTTGCTTTGAAGAAGAAAGATCTAGCTGACTGAAATAAGTTCATTAGATGAAAACCAACAAAAATTGACAAGAACCACGAAAAGTTCTTGTATTTTAAGATAAAATCTTACTCTATTAAGGAAAAAACTTCCAGCTCGCTGAAATATGTTCATTTCCTGAAAACCATCAAAACAACGAAAAGTTCTTGTATTTGAAGATAAAATCTTTTTGCTTTGAAGAAGAAAGATCGAGCTGACTGAAATAAGTTGATCAGATAAAAACCAACAAAAATTGACAAGAACCACATTTGCTGAAAACCAACAAAACCACGAAAAGTTCTTGTATTTGAAGATAAACTCTTTTTGCTTTGAAGAAGAAAGATCCAGCTGAGTGAAATACGTTCATTAGATGAAAACCAACAAAAGTTGACAAGATCCACGAAAAGTTCTTGTATTTTAAGATAAAATCTTACTCTATTAAGGAAAAAACATCCAGCTCGCTGAAATATGTTTATTTGCTGAAAACCATCAAAACTACGAAAAGTTCTTGTATTTGAAGATAAAATCTTTTTGCTTTGAAGAAGAAAGATCCAGCTGACTGAAATACGTTCATTAAATGAAAACCAACAAAAATTGACAAGAACCACGAAAAGTTCTTGTATTTTAAGATAAAATCTTACTCTATTAAGGAAAAAACATCCAGCTCGCTGAAATATGTTCATTTGCTGAAAACCATCAAAACTACGAAAAGTTCTTGTATTTGAAGATAAAATCTTTTTGCTTTGAAGAAGAAAGATCTAGCTGACTGAAATAAGTTCATTCGATGAAAACCAACAAAAATTGACAAGAACCACGAAAAGTTCTTGTATTTTAAGATAGAATCTTACTCTATTAAGGAAATAACTTCCAGCTCGCTGAAATCTGTTCATTTGCTGAAAACCATCAAAACCACGAAAAGTTCTTGTATTTGAAGATAAAATCTTTTTGCTTTGAAGAAGAAAGATCTAGCTGACTGAAATAAGTTCATCAGATGAAAACCAACAAAAATTGACATGAACCACATTTGCTGAAAACCAACAAAACCACGAAAAGTTCTTGTATTTGAAGATAAACTCTTTTTGCTTTGAAGAAGAAAGATCTAGCTGACTGAAATAAGTTCATCAGACGAAAACCAACAAAAATTGACAAGAACCACGAAAAGTTCTTGTATTTTAAGATAAAATCTTACTCTATGAAGGAAAAAACTTCCAGCTCGCTGAAATATGTTCATTTGCTGAAAACCATCAAAACCACGAAAAGTTCTTGCATTTGAAGTTAAAATCTTTTTGCTTTGAAGAAGAAAGATCCAGCTGACTGAAATAAGTTCATTAGATGAAAACCAACAAAAATTGACAAGAACCACGAAAAGTTCTTGTATTTTAAGATACAATCTTACTTTATTAAGGAAAAAACTTCCAGCTCGATGAAATCTGTTCATTTGCTGAAAACCAACAAAACCACCAAAAGTTCTTGTATTTGAAGATAAAATCTTTTTGCTTTGAAGAAGAAAGATCTAGCTGACTGAAATAAGTTCATCAGATGAAAACCAACAAAAATTGACAAGAACCACGAAAAGTTCTTGTATTTTAAGATAAAATCTTACTCTATTAAGGAAAAAACTTCCAGCTCGCTGAAATATGTTCATTTGCTGAAAACCATCAAAACCACGAAAAGTTCTTGTATTTGAAGATAAAATCTTTTTGCTTTGAAGAAGAAAGATCCAGCTGACTGAAATAAGTTCATTAGATGAAAACCAACAAAAATTGACAAGAACCACGAAAAGTTCTTGTATTTTAAGATAAAATCTTACTCTATTAAGGAAAAAACATGCAGCTCGCTGAAATATGTTCATTTGCTGAAAACCAACAAAACCACCAAAAGTTCTTGTATTTGAAGATAAAATCTTTTTGCTCTGAAGAAGAAAGATCTTGCTGACTGAAAGAAGTTCATTAGATGAAAACCAACAAAATTTGACAAGAACCACGAAAAGTTCTTGTATTTTAAGATAAAATCTTACTCTATTAAGGAAAAAACTTCCAGTTCGCTGAAATATGTTCATTTCCTGAAAACCATCAAAACAACGAAAAGTTCTTGTATTTGAAGATAAAATCTTTTTGCTTTGAAGAAGAAAGATCTAGCTGACTGAAATAAGTTCATCAGATGAAAACCAACAAAAATTGACAAGAACCACGAAAAGTTCTTGTATTTTAAGATGAAATCATAGGCTATTAAAGAAAAAACTTCCAGCTCGCTGAAATCTGTTCATTTGCTGAAAACCATCAAAACCACGAAAAGTTCTTGTATTTGAAGATAAAATCTTTTTGCTTTGAAGAAGAAAGATCTAGCTGACTGAAATAAGTTCATTAGATGAAAACCAACAAAAATTGACAAGAACCACGAAAAGTTCTTGTATTTTAAGATAATATCTTACGCTATTAAAGAAAAAACTTCTGGCTCGCTGAAATATGTTCATTTGCTGAAAACCAACAAAACCACGAAAAGTTCTTGTATTTGAAGATAAACTCTTTTTGCTTTGAAGAAGAAAGATCCAGCTGACTGAAATACGTTCATTCGATGAAAACCATCAAAAATTGACAAGAACCACGAAAAGTTCTTGCATTTTAAGATAAAATCTTACTCTATTAAGGAAAAAACATCCAGCTCGCTGAAATATGTTCATTTGCTGAAAACCATCAAAACCACGAAAAGTTCTTGTATTTGAAGATAAAATCTTTTTGCTTTGAAGAAGAAAGATCCAGCTGACTGAAATAAGTTCATTAGATGAAAACCAACAAAAATTGACAAGAACCACGAAAAGTTCTTGTATTTTAAGATAAAATCTTACTCTATTAAGGAAAAAACTTCCAGCTCGCTGAAATATGTTCATTTGCTGAAAACCATCAAAACCACGAAAAGTTCTTGTATTTGAAGATAAAATCTTTTTGCTTTGAAGAAGAAAGATCTAGCTTACTGAAATAAGTTCATCAGATGAAAACCAACAAAAATTGAGAAGAACCACGAAAAGTTCTTGTATTTTAAGATAAAATCTTACTCTATTAAGGAAAAAACTTCCAGTTCGCTGAAATATGTTCATTTCCTGAAAACCATCAAAACAACGAAAAGTTCTTGTATTTGAAGATAAAATCTTTTTGCTTTGAAGAAGAAAGATCTAGCTGACTGAAATAAGTTCATTAGATGAAAACCAACAAAAATTGACAAGAACCACGAAAAGTTCTTGTATTTTAAGATAAAATCTTACTCTATTAAGGAAAAAACTTCCAGCTCGCTGAAATCTGTTCATTTGCTGCAAACCAACAAAACCACCAAAAGTTCTTGTATTTGAAGATAAAATCTTTTTGCTCTGAAGAAGAAAGATCTAGCTGACTGAAATAAGTTCATTAGATGAAAACCAACAAAAATTGACAAGAACCACGAAAAGTTCTTGTATTTTAAGATAAAATCTTACTCTATTAAGGAAAAAACATCCAGCTCGCTGAAATATGTTCATTTGCTGAAAACCAACAAAACCACCAAAAGTTCTTGTATTTGAAGATAAAATCTTTTTGCTCTGAAGAAGAAAGATCTTGCTGACTGAAAGAAGTTCATTAGATGAAAACCAACAAAATTTGACAAGAACCACGAAAAGTTCTTGTATTTTAAGATAAAATCTTACTCTATTAAGGAAAAAACTTCCAGTTCGCTGAAATATGTTCATTTCCTGAAAACCATCAAAACAACGAAAAGTTCTTGTATTTGAAGATAAAATCTTTTTGCTTTGAAGAAGAAAGATCTAGCTGACTGAAATAAGTTCATTAGATGAAAACCAACAAAAATTGACAAGAACCACGAAAAGTTCTTGTATTTTAAGATAATATCTTACGCTATTAAAGAAAAAACTTCTGGCTCGCTGAAATATGTTCATTTGCTGAAAACCAACAAAACCACGAAAAGTTCTTGTATTTGAAGATAAACTCTTTTTGCTTTGAAGAAGAAAGATCCAGCTGACTGAAATAAGTTCATTAGATGAAAACCAACAAATATTGACAAGAACCACGAAAAGTTCTTGTATTTTAAGATAAAATCTTACTCTATTAAGGAAAAAACTTCCAGCTCGCTGAAATCTGTTCATTTGCTGCAAACCAACAAAACCACCAAAAGTTCTTTTATTTGAAGATAAAATCTTTTTGCTCTGAAGAAGAAAGATCTAGCTGACTGAAATAAGTTCATTAGATGAAAATCAACAAAAATTGACAAGAACCACGAAAAGTTCTTGTATTTTAAGATAAAATCTTACTCAATTAAGGAAAAAACATCCAGCTCGCTGAAATATGTTCATTTGCTGAAAACCAACAAAACCACCAAAAGTTCTTGTATTTGAAGATAAAATCTTTTTGCTCTGAAGAAGAAAGATCTTGCTGACTGAAAGAAGTTCATTAGATGAAAACCAGCAAAATTTGACAAGAACCACGAAAAGTTCTTGTATTTTAAGATAAAATCTTACTCTATTAAGGAAAAAACTTCCAGTTCGCTGAAATATGTTCATTTCCTGAAAACCATCAAAACAACGAAAAGTTCTTGTATTTGAAGATAAAATCTTTTTGCTTTGAAGAAGAAAGATCTAGCTGACTGAAATAAGTTCATCAGATGAAAACCAACAAAAATTGACAAGAACCACGAAAAGTTCTTGTATTTTAAGATAGAATCTTACTCTATTAAGGAAATAACTTCCAGCTCGCTGAAATCTGTTCATTTGCTGAAAACCATCAAAACCACGAAAAGTTCTTGTATTTGAAGATAAAATCTTTTTGCTTTGAAGAAGAAAGATCTAGCTGACTGAAATAAGTTCATTAGATGAAAACCAACCAAAATTGACAAGAACCACGAAAAGTTCTTGTATTTTAAGATAAAATCTTACTCTATTAAGGAAAAAACTTCCAGTTCGCTGAAATATGTTCATTTCCTGAAAACCATCAAAACAACGAAAAGTTCTTGTATTTGAAGATAAAATCTTTTTGCTTTGAAGAAGAAAGATCTAGCTGACTGAAATAAGTTCATTAGATGAAAACCAACAAAAATTGACAAGAACCACGAAAAGTTCTTGTATTTTAAGATAAAATCTTACTCTATTAAGGAAAAAACTTCCAGTTCGCTGAAATATGTTCATTTCCTGAAAACCATCAAAACAACGAAAAGTTCTTGTATTTGAAGATAAAATCTTTTTGCTTTGAAGAAGAAAGATCTAGCTGACTGAAATAAGTTCATCAGATGAAAACCAGCAAAAATTGACAAGAACCACGAAAAGTTCTTGTATTTTAAGATAGAATCTTACTCTATTAAGGAAATAACTTCCAGCTCGCTGAAATCTGTTCATTTGCTGAAAACCATCAAAACCACGAAAAGTTCTTGTATTTGAAGATAAAATCTTTTTGCTTTGAAGAAGAAAGATCTAGCTGACTGAAATAAGTTCATTAGATGAAAACCAACCAAAATTGACAAGAACCACGAAAAGTTCTTGTATTTTAAGATAAAATCTTACTCTATTAAGGAAAAAACTTCCAGTTCGCTGAAATATGTTCATTTCCTGAAAACCATCAAAACAACGAAAAGTTCTTGTATTTGAAGATAAAATCTTTTTGCTTTGAAGAAGAAAGATCTAGCTGACTGAAATAAGTTCATTAGATGAAAACCAACAAAAATTGACAAGAACCACGAAAAGTTCTTGTATTTTAAGATAAAATCTTACTCTATTAAGGAAAAAACTTCCAGCTCGCTGAAATCTGTTCATTTGCTGCAAACCAACAAAACCACCAAAAGTTCTTGTATTTGAAGATAAAATCTTTTTGCTCTGAAGAAGAAAGATCTAGCTGACTGAAATAAGTTCATTAGATGAAAAGCAACAAAAATTGACAAGAACCACGAAAAGTTCTTGTATTTTAAGATAAAATCTTACTCTATTAAGGAAAAAACATCCAGCTCGCTGAAATATGTTCATTTGCTGAAAACCAACAAAACCACCAAAAGTTCTTGTATTTGAAGATAAAATCTTTTTGCTCTGAAGAAGAAAGATCTTGCTGACTGAAAGAAGTTCATTAGATGAAAACCAACAAAATTTGACAAGAACCACGAAAAGTTCTTGTATTTTAAGATAAAATCTTACTCTATTAAGGAAAAAACTTCCAGCTCGCTGAAATATGTTCATTTGCTGAAAACCATCAAAACCACGAAAAGTTCTTGTATTTGAAGATAAAATCTTTTTGCTTTGAAGAAGAAAGATCTAGCTTACTGAAATAAGTTCATCAGATGAAAACCAACAAAAATTGACAAGAACCACGAAAAGTTCTTGTATTTTAAGATAAAATCTTACTCTATTAAGGAAAAAACTTCCAGTTCGCTGAAATATGTTCATTTCCTGAAAACCATCAAAACAACGAAAAGTTCTTGTATTTGAAGATAAAATCTTTTTGCTTTGAAGAAGAAAGATCTAGCTGACTGAAATAAGTTCATTAGATGAAAACCAACAAAAATTGACAAGAACCACGAAAAGTTCTTGTATTTTAAGATAAAATCTTACTCTATTAAGGAAAAAACTTCCAGCTCGCTGAAATCTGTTCATTTGCTGCAAACCAACAAAACCACCAAAAGTTCTTGTATTTGAAGATAAAATCTTTTTGCTTTGAAGAAGAAAGATCTAGCTGACTGAAATAAGTTCATTAGATGAAAACCAACAAAAATTGACAAGAACCACGAAAAGTTCTTGTATTTTAAGATAAAATCTTACTCTATTAAGGAAAAAACATCCAGCTCGCTGAAATATGTTCATTTGCTGAAAACCAACAAAACCACCAAAAGTTCTTGTATTTGAAGATAAAATCTTTTTGCTCTGAAGAAGAAAGATCTTGCTGACTGAAAGAAGTTCATTAGATGAAAACCAACAAAATTTGACAAGAACCACGAAAAGTTCTTGTATTTTAAGATAAAATCTTACTCTATTAAGGAAAAAACTTCCAGTTCGCTGAAATATGTTCATTTCCTGAAAACCATCAAAACCACGAAAAGTTCTTGTATTTGAAGATAAAATCTTTTTGCTTTGAAGAAGAAAGATCCAGCTGACTGAAATATGTTCATTCGATGAAAACCATCAAAAATTGACAAGAACCACGAAAAGTTCTTGTATTTTAAGATAAAATCTTACTCTATTAAGGAAAAAACTTCCAGCTCGCTGAAATATGTTCATTTGCTGAAAACCATCAAAACCACGAAAAGATCTTGTATTTGAAGATAAAATCTTTTTGCTTTGAAGAAGAAAGATCTAGCTGACTGAAATAAGTTCATTAGATGAAAACCAACAAAAATTGACAAGAACCACGAAAAGTTCTTGTATTTTAAGATAGAATCTTACTCTATTAAGGAAATAACTTCCAGCTCGCTGAAATCTGTTCATTTGCTGAAAACCATCAAAACCACGAAAAGTTCTTGTATTTGAAGATAAAATCTTTTTGCTTTGAAGAAGAAAGATCTAGCTGACTGAAATAAGTTCATTAGATGAAAACCAACCAAAATTGACAAGAACCACGAAAAGTTCTTGTATTTTAAGATAAAATCTTACTCTATTCAGGAAAAAACTTCCAGCTCGCTGAAATATGTTCATTTCCTGAAAACCATCAAAACCACGAAAAGTTCTTGTATTTGAAGATAAAATCTTTTTGCTTTGAAGAAGAAAGATCCAGCTGACTGAAATAAGTTCATTAGATGAAAACCAACAAAAATTGACAAGAACCACGAAAAGTTCTTGTATTTTAAGATAAAATCTTACTCTATTAAGGAAAAAACTTCCAGCTCGCTGAAATATGTTCATTTGCTGAAAACCATCAAAACCACGAAAAGTTCTTGTATTTGAAGATAAAATCTTTTTGCTTTGAAGAAGAAAGATCTAGCTTACTGAAATAAGTTCATCAGATGAAAACCAACAAAAATTGAGAAGAACCACGAAAAGTTCTTGTATTTTAAGATAAAATCTTACTCTATTAAGGAAAAAACTTCCAGTTCGCTGAAATATGTTCATTTCCTGAAAACCATCAAAACAACGAAAAGTTCTTGTATTTGAAGATAAAATCTTTTTGCTTTGAAGAAGAAAGATCTAGCTGACTGAAATAAGTTCATTAGATGAAAACCAACAAAAATTGACAAGAACCACGAAAAGTTCTTGTATTTTAAGATAAAATCTTACTCTATTAAGGAAAAAACTTCCAGCTCGCTGAAATCTGTTCATTTGCTGCAAACCAACAAAACCACCAAAAGTTCTTGTATTTGAAGATAAAATCTTTTTGCTCTGAAGAAGAAAGATCTAGCTGACTGAAATAAGTTCATTAGATGAAAAGCAACAAAAATTGACAAGAACCACGAAAAGTTCTTGTATTTTAAGATAAAATCTTACTCTATTAAGGAAAAAACATCCAGCTCGCTGAAATATGTTCATTTGCTGAAAACCAACAAAACCACCAAAAGTTCTTGTATTTGAAGATAAAATCTTTTTGCTCTGAAGAAGAAAGATCTTGCTGACTGAAAGAAGTTCATTAGATGAAAACCAACAAAATTTGACAAGAACCACGAAAAGTTCTTGTATTTTAAGATAAAATCTTACTCTATTAAGGAAAAAACTTCCAGTTCGCTGAAATATGTTCATTTCCTGAAAACCATCAAAACAACGAAAAGTTCTTGTATTTGAAGATAAAATCTTTTTGCTTTGAAGAAGAAAGATCTAGCTGACTGAAATAAGTTCATCAGATGAAAACCAACAAAAATTGACAAGAACCACGAAAAGTTCTTGTATTTTAAGATAAAATCATAGGCTATTAAAGAAAAAACTTCCAGCTCGCTGAAATCTGTTCATTTGCTGAAAACCATCAAAACCACGAAAAGTTCTTGTATTTGAAGATAAAATCTTTTTGCTTTGAAGAAGAAAGATCTAGCTGACTGAAATATGTTCATTCGATGAAAACCATCAAAAATTGACAAGAACCACGAAAAGTTCTTGTATTTTAAGATAAAATCTTACTCTATTAAGGAAAAAACATCCAGCTCGCTGAAATATGTTCATTTGCTGAAAACCATCAAAACCACGAAAAGATCTTGTATTTGAAGATAAAATCTTTTTGCTTTGAAGAAGAAAGATCTAGCTGACTGAAATAAGTTCATTAGATGAAAACCAACAAAAATTGACAAGAACCACGAAAAGTTCTTGTATTTTAAGATAGAATCTTACTCTATTAAGGAAATAACTTCCACCTCGCTGAAATCTGTTCATTTGCTGAAAACCATCAAAACCACGAAAAGTTCTTGTATTTGAAGATAAAATCTTTTTGCTTTGAAGAAGAAAGATCTAGCTGACTGAAATAAGTTCATTAGATGAAAACCAACCAAAATTGACAAGAACCACGAAAAGTTCTTGTATTTTAAGATAAAATCTTACTCTATTCAGGAAAAAACTTCCAGCTCGCTGAAATATGTTCATTTCCTGAAAACCATCAAAACCACGAAAAGTTCTTGTATTTGAAGATAAAATCTTTTTGCTTTGAAGAAGAAAGATCCAGCTGACTGAAATAAGTTCATTAGATGAAAACCAACAAAAATTGACAAGAACCACGAAAAGTTCTTGTATTTTAAGATAAAATCTTACTCTATTAAGGAAAAAACTTCCAGCTCGCTGAAATATGTTCATTTGCTGAAAACCATCAAAACCACGAAAAGTTCTTGTATTTGAAGATAAAATCTTTTTGCTTTGAAGAAGAAAGATCTAGCTTACTGAAATAAGTTCATCAGATGAAAACCAACAAAAATTGAGAAGAAGCACGAAAAGTTCTTGTATTTTAAGATAAAATCTTACTCTATTAAGGAAAAAACTTCCAGTTCGCTGAAATATGTTCATTTCCTGAAAACCATCAAAACAACGAAAAGTTCTTGTATTTGAAGATAAAATCTTTTTGCTTTGAAGAAGAAAGATCTAGCTGACTGAAATAAGTTCATTAGATGAAAACCAACAAAAATTGACAAGAACCACGAAAAGTTCTTGTATTTTAAGATAAAATCTTACTCTATTAAGGAAAAAACTTCCAGCTCGCTGAAATCTGTTCATTTGCTGCAAACCAACAAAACCACCAAAAGTTCTTGTATTTGAAGATAAAATCTTTTTGCTCTGAAGAAGAAAGATCTAGCTGACTGAAATAAGTTCATTAGATGAAAACCAACAAAAATTGACAAGAACCACGAAAAGTTCTTGTATTTTAAGATAAAATCTTACTCTATTAAGGAAAAAACATCCAGCTCGCTGAAATATGTTCATTTGCTGAAAACCAACAAAACCACCAAAAGTTCTTGTATTTGAAGATAAAATCTTTTTGCTCTGAAGAAGAAAGATCTTGCTGACTGAAAGAAGTTCATTAGATGAAAACCAACAAAATTTGACAAGAACCACGAAAAGTTCTTGTATTTTAAGATAAAATCTTACTCTATTAAGGAAAAAACTTCCAGTTCGCTGAAATATGTTCATTTCCTGAAAACCATCAAAACAACGAAAAGTTCTTGTATTTGAAGATAAAATCTTTTTGCTTTGAAGAAGAAAGATCTAGCTGACTGAAATAAGTTCATCAGATGAAAACCAACAAAAATTGACAAGAACCACGAAAAGTTCTTGTATTTTAAGATAAAATCATAGGCTATTAAAGAAAAAACTTCCAGCTCGCTGAAATCTGTTCATTTGCTGAAAACCATCAAAACCACGAAAAGTTCTTGTATTTGAAGATAAAATCTTTTTGCTTTGAAGAAGAAAGATCTCGCTGACTGAAATAAGTTCATTAGATGAAAACCAACAAAAATTGACAAGAACCACGAAAAGTTCTTGTATTTTAAGATAATATCTTACGCTATTAAAGAAAAAACTTCTGGCTCGCTGAAATATGTTCATTTGCTGAAAACCAACAAAACCACGAAAAGTTCTTGTATTTGAAGATAAACTCTTTTTGCTTTGAAGAAGAAAGATCCAGCTGACTGAAATATGTTCATTCGATGAAAACCATCAAAAATTGACAAGAACCACGAAAAGTTCTTGTATTTTAAGATAGAATCTTACTCTATTAAGGAAATAACTTCCAGCTCGCTGAAATCTGTTCATTTGCTGAAAACCATCAAAACCACGAAAAGTTCTTGTATTTGAAGATAAAATCTTTTTGCTTTGAAGAAGAAAGATCTAGCTGACTGAAATAAGTTCATTAGATGAAAACCAACCAAAATTGACAAGAACCACGAAAAGTTCTTGTATTTTAAGATAAAATCTTACTCTATTCAGGAAAAAACTTCCAGCTCGCTGAAATATGTTCATTTCCTGAAAACCATCAAAACCACGAAAAGTTCTTGTATTTGAAGATAAAATCTTTTTGCTTTGAAGAAGAAAGATCCAGCTGACTGAAATAAGTTCATTAGATGAAAACCAACAAAAATTGACAAGAACCACGAAAAGTTCTTGTATTTTAAGATAAAATCTTACTCTATTAAGGAAAAAACTTCCAGCTCGCTGAAATATGTTCATTTGCTGAAAACCATCAAAACCACGAAAAGTTCTTGTATTTTAAGATAAAATCTTACTCTATTAAGGAAAAAACTTCCAGTTCGCTGAAATATGTTCATTTCCTGAAAACCATCAAAACAACGAAAAGTTCTTGTATTTGAAGATAAAATCTTTTTGCTTTGAAGAAGAAAGATCTAGCTGACTGAAATAAGTTCATTAGATGAAAACCAACAAAAATTGACAAGAACCACGAAAAGTTCTTGTATTTTAAGATAAAATCTTACTCTATTAAGGAAAAAACTTCCAGCTCGCTGAAATCTGTTCATTTGCTGCAAACCAACAAAACCACCAAAAGTTCTTGTATTTGAAGATAAAATCTTTTTGCTCTGAAGAAGAAAGATCTAGCTGACTGAAATAAGTTCATTAGATGAAAACCAACAAAAATTGACAAGAACCACGAAAAGTTCTTGTATTTTAAGATAAAATCTTACTCTATTAAGGAAAAAACATCCAGCTCGCTGAAATATGTTCATTTGCTGAAAACCAACAAAACCACCAAAAGTTCTTGTATTTGAAGATAAAATCTTTTTGCTCTGAAGAAGAAAGATCTTGCTGACTGAAAGAAGTTCATTAGATGAAAACCAACAAAATTTGACAAGAACCACGAAAAGTTCTTGTATTTTAAGATAAAATCTTACTCTATTAAGGAAAAAACTTCCAGTTCGCTGAAATATGTTCATTTCCTGAAAACCATCAAAACAACAAAAAGTTCTTGTATTTGAAGATAAAATCTTTTTGCTTTGAAGAAGAAAGATCTAGCTGACTGAAATAAGTTCATCAGATGAAAACCAACAAAAATTGACAAGAACCACGAAAAGTTCTTGTGTTTTAAGATAAAATCATAGGCTATTAAAGAAAAAACTTCCAGCTCGCTGAAATCTGTTCATTTGCTGAAAACCATCAAAACCACGAAAAGTTCTTGTATTTGAAGATAAAATCTTTTTGCTTTGAAGAAGAAAGATCTAGCTGACTGAAATAAGTTCATTAGATGAAAACCAACAAAAATTGACAAGAACCACGAAAAGTTCTTGTATTTTAAGATAATATCTTACGCTATTAAAGAAAAAACTTCTGGCTCGCTGAAATATGTTCATTTGCTGAAAACCAACAAAACCACGAAAAGTTCTTGTATTTGAAGATAAACTCTTTTTGCTTTGAAGAAGAAAGATCCAGCTGACTGAAATAAGTTCATTAGATGAAAACCAACAAATATTGACAAGAACCACGAAAAGTTCTTGTATTTTAAGATAAAATCTTACTCTATTAAGGAAAAAACTTCCAGCTCGCTGAAATCTGTTCATTTGCTGAAAACCAACAAAACCACCAAAAGTTCTTTTATTTGAAGATAAAATCTTTTTGCTCTGAAGAAGAAAGATCTAGCTGACTGAAATAAGTTCATTAGATGAAAATCAACAAAAATTGACAAGAACCACGAAAAGTTCTTGTATTTTAAGATAAAATCTTACTCAATTAAGGAAAAAACATCCAGCTCGCTGAAATATGTTCATTTCCTGAAAACCATCAAAACAACGAAAAGTTCTTGTATTTGAAGATAAAATCTTTTTGCTTTGAAGAAGAAAGATCTAGCTGACTGAAATAAGTTCATCAGATGAAAACCAACAAAAATTGACAAGAACCACGAAAAGTTCTTGTATTTTAAGATAAAATCATAGGCTATTAAAGAAAAAACTTCCAGCTCGCTGAAATCTGTTCATTTGCTGAAAACCATCAAAACCACGAAAAGTTCTTGTATTTGAAGATAAAATCTTTTTGCTTTGAAGAAGAAAGATCTAGCTGACTGAAATATGTTCATTAGATGAAAACCAGCAAAAATTGACAAGAACCACGAAAAGTTCTTGTATTTTAAGATAGAATCTTACTCTATTAAGGAAATAACTTCCAGCTCGCTGAAATATGTTCATTTGCTGAAAAACATCAAAACTACGAAAAGTTCTTGTATTTGAAGATAAAATCTTTTTGCTCTGAAGAAGAAAGATCTTGCTGACTGAAAGAAGTTCATTAGATGAAAACCAACAAAATTTGACAAGAACCACGAAAAGTTCTTGTATTTTAAGATAAAATCTTACTCCATTAAGGAAAAAACTTCCAGCTCGCTGAAATATGTTCATTTGCTGAAAACCATCAAAACCACGAAAAGTTCTTGTATTTGAAGATAAAATCTTTTTGCTTTGAAGAAGAAAGATCTAGCTTACTGAAATAAGTTCATCAGATGAAAACCAACAAAAATTGACAAGAACCACGAAAAGTTCTTGTATTTTAAGATAAAATCTTACTCTATTAAGGAAAAAACTTCCAGTTCGCTGAAATATGTTCATTTCCTGAAAACCATCAAAACAACGAAAAGTTCTTGTATTTGAAGATAAAATCTTTTTGCTTTGAAGAAGAAAGATCTAGCTGACTGAAATAAGTTCATTAGATGAAAACCAACAAAAATTGACAAGAACCACGAAAAGTTCTTGTATTTTAAGATAAAATCTTACTCTATTAAGGAAAAAACTTCCAGCTCGCTGAAATCTGTTCATTTGCTGCAAACCAACAAAACCACCAAAAGTTCTTGTATTTGAAGATAAAATCTTTTTGCTCTGAAGAAGAAAGATCTAGCTGACTGAAATAAGTTCATTAGATGAAAACCAACAAAAATTGACAAGAACCACGAAAAGTTCTTGTATTTTAAGATAAAATCTTACTCTATTAAGGAAAAAACATCCAGCTCGCTGAAATATGTTCATTTGCTGAAAACCAACAAAACCACCAAAAGTTCTTGTATTTGAAGATAAAATCTTTTTGCTCTGAAGAAGAAAGATCTTGCTGACTGAAAGAAGTTCATTGGATGAAAACCAACAAAATTTGACAAGAACCACGAAAAGTTCTTGTATTTTAAGATAAAATCTTACTCTATTAAGGAAAAAACTTCCAGTTCGCTGAAATATGTTCATTTCCTGAAAACCATCAAAACAACGAAAAGTTCTTGTATTTGAAGATAAAATCTTTTTGCTTTGAAGAAGAAAGATCTAGCTGACTGAAATAAGTTCATCAGATGAAAACCAACAAAAATTGACAAGAACCACGAAAAGTTCTTGTATTTTAAGATAAAATCATAGGCTATTAAAGAAAAAACTTCCAGCTCGCTGAAATCTGTTCATTTGCTGAAAACCATCAAAACCACGAAAAGTTCTTGTATTTGAAGATAAAATCTTTTTGCTTTGAAGAAGAAAGATCTAGCTGACTGAAATAAGTTCATTAGATGAAAACCAACAAAAATTGACAAGAACCACGAAAAGTTCTTGTATTTTAAGATAATGTCTTACGCTATTAAAGAAAAAACTTCTGGCTCGCTGAAATATGTTCATTTGCTGAAAACCAACAAAACCACGAAAAGTTCTTGTATTTGAAGATAAACTCTTTTTGCTTTGAAGAAGAAAGATCCAGCTGACTGAAATATGTTCATTCGATGAAAACCATCAAAAATTGACAAGAACCACGAAAAGTTCTTGTATTTTAAGATAAAATCTTACTCTATTAAGGAAAAAACATCCAGCTCGCTGAAATATGTTCATTTGCTGAAAACCATCAAAACCACGAAAAGATCTTGTATTTGAAGATAAAATCTTTTTGCTTTGAAGAAGAAAGATCTAGCTGACTGAAATAAGTTCATTAGATGAAAACCAACAAAAATTGACAAGAACCACGAAAAGTTCTTGTATTTTAAGATAGAATCTTACTCTATTAAGGAAATAACTTCCAGCTCGCTGAAATCTGTTCATTTGCTGAAAACCATCAAAACCACGAAAAGTTCTTGTATTTGAAGATAAAATCTTTTTGCTTTGAAGAAGAAAGATCTAGCTGACTGAAATAAGTTCATTAGATGAAAACCAACCAAAATTGACAAGAACCACGAAAAGTTCTTGTATTTTAAGATAAAATCATAGGCTATTAAAGAAAAAACTTCCAGCTCGCTGAAATCTGTTCATTTGCTGAAAACCATCAAAACCACGAAAAGTTCTTGTATTTGAAGATAAAATCTTTTTGCTTTGAAGAAGAAAGATCTAGCTGACTGAAATAAGTTCATTAGATGAAAACCAACAAAAATTGACAAGAACCACGAAAAGTTCTTGTATTTTAAGATAATATCTTACGCTATTAAAGAAAAAACTTCTGGCTCGCTGAAATATGTTCATTTGCTGAAAACCAACAAAACCACGAAAAGTTCTTGTATTTGAAGATAAACTCTTTTTGCTTTGAAGAAGAAAGATCCAGCTGACTGAAATATGTTCATTCGATGAAAACCATCAAAAATTGACAAGAACCACGAAAAGTTCTTGTATTTTAAGATAAAATCTTACTCTATTAAGGAAAAAACATCCAGCTCGCTGAAATATGTTCATTTGCTGAAAACCAACAAAACCACCAAAAGTTCTTGTATTTGAAGATAAAATCTTTTTGCTCTGAAGAAGAAAGATCTAGCTGACTGAAATAAGTTCATTAGATGAAAACCAACAAAAATTGACAAGAACCACGAAAAGTTCTTGTATTTGAAGATAAACTCTTTTTGCTTTGAAGAAGAAAGATCCAGCTGACTGAAATAAGTTCATTAGATGAAAACCAACAAATATTGACAAGAACCACGAAAAGTTCTTGTATTTTAAGATAAAATCTTACTCTATTAAGGAAAAAACTTCCGGCTCGCTGAAATCTGTTCATTTGCTGCAAACCAACAAAACCACCAAAAGTTCTTGTATTTGAAGATAAAATCTTTTTGCTCTGAAGAAGAAAGATCTAGCTGACTGAAATAAGTTCGTTAGATGAAAACCAACAAAAATTGACAAGAACCACGAAAAGTTCTTGTATTTTAAGATAAAATCTTACTCTATTAAGGAAAAAACATCCAGCTCGCTGAAATATGTTCATTTGCTGAAAACCAACAAAACCACCAAAAGTTCTTGTATTTGAAGATAAAATCTTTTTGCTCTGAAGAAGAAAGATCTAGCTGACTGAAATAAGTTCATTAGATGAAAACCAACAAAAATTGACAAGAACCACGAAAAGTTCTTGTATTTGAAGATAAACTCTTTTTGCTTTGAAGAAGAAAGATCCAGCTGACTGAAATAAGTTCATTAGATGAAAACCAACAAATATTGACAAGAACCACGAAAAGTTCTTGTATTTTAAGATAAAATCTTACTCTATTAAGGAAAAAACTTCCGGCTCGCTGAAATCTGTTCATTTGCTGCAAACCAACAAAACCACCAAAAGTTCTTGTATTTGAAGATAAAATCTTTTTGCTCTGAAGAAGAAAGATCTAGCTGACTGAAATAGGTTCATTAGATGAAAACCAACAAAAATTGACAAGAACCACGAAAAGTTCTTGTATTTTAAGATAAAATCTTACTCTATTAAGGAAAAAACATCCAGCTCGCTGAAATATGTTCATTTGCTGAAAACCAACAAAACCACCAAAAGTTCTTGTATTTGAAGATAAAATCTTTTTGCTCTGAAGAAGAAAGATCTTGCTGACTGAAAGAAGTTCATTAGATGAAAACCAACAAAATTTGACAAGAACCACGAAAAGTTCTTGTATTTTAAGATAAAATCTTACTCTATTAAGGAAAAAACTTCCAGTTCGCTGAAATCTGTTCATTTGCTGAAAACCATCAAAACCACGAAAAGTTCTTGTATTTGAAGATAAAATCTTTTTGCTTTGAAGAAGAAAGATCTAGCTGACTGAAATAAGTTCATTAGATGAAAACCAACCAAAATTGACAAGAACCACGAAAAGTTCTTGTGTTTTAAGATAAAATCATAGGCTATTAAAGAAAAAACTTCCAGCTCGCTGAAATCTGTTCATTTGCTGAAAACCAACAAAACCACGAAAAGTTCTTGTATTTGAAGATAAACTCTTTTTGCTTTGAAGAAGAAAGATCCAGCTGACTGAAATATGTTCATTCGATGAAAACCATCAAAAATTGACAAGAACCACGAAAAGTTCTTGTATTTTAAGATAAAATCTTACTCTATTAAGGAAAAAACATCCAGCTCGCTGAAATATGTTCATTTGCTGAAAACCAACAAAACCACCAAAAGTTCTTGTATTTGAAGATAAAATCTTTTTGCTCTGAAGAAGAAAGATCTAGCTGACTGAAATAAGTTCATTAGATGAAAACCAACAAAAATTGACAAGAACCACGAAAAGTTCTTGTATTTGAAGATAAACTCTTTTTGCTTTGAAGAAGAAAGATCCAGCTGACTGAAATAAGTTCATTAGATGAAAACCAACAAATATTGACAAGAACCACGAAAAGTTCTTGTATTTTAAGATAAAATCTTACTCTATTAAGGAAAAAACTTCCGGCTCGCTGAAATCTGTTCATTTGCTGCAAACCAACAAAACCACCAAAAGTTCTTGTATTTGAAGATAAAATCTTTTTGCTTTGAAGAAGAAAGATCTAGCTGACTGAAATAAGTTCGTTAGATGAAAACCAACAAAAATTGACAAGAACCACGAAAAGTTCTTGTATTTTAAGATAAAATCTTACTCTATTAAGGAAAAAACATCCAGCTCGCTGAAATATGTTCATTTGCTGAAAACCAACAAAACCACCAAAAGTTCTTGTATTTGAAGATAAAATCTTTTTGCTCTGAAGAAGAAAGATCTAGCTGACTGAAATAAGTTCATTAGATGAAAACCAACAAAAATTGACAAGAACCACGAAAAGTTCTTGTATTTGAAGATAAACTCTTTTTGCTTTGAAGAAGAAAGATCCAGCTGACTGAAATAAGTTCATTAGATGAAAACCAACAAATATTGACAAGAACCACGAAAAGTTCTTGTATTTTAAGATAAAATCTTACTCTATTAAGGAAAAAACTTCCGGCTCGCTGAAATCTGTTCATTTGCTGCAAACCAACAAAACCACCAAAAGTTCTTGTATTTGAAGATAAAATCTTTTTGCTCTGAAGAAGAAAGATCTAGCTGACTGAAATAAGTTCATTAGATGAAAACCAACAAAAATTGACAAGAACCACGAAAAGTTCTTGTATTTGAAGATAAAATCTTACTCTATTAAGGAAAAAACATCCAGCTCGCTGAAATATGTTCATTTGCTGAAAACCAACAAAACCACCAAAAGTTCTTGTATTTGAAGATAAAATCTTTTTGCTCTGAAGAAGAAAGATCTTGCTGACTGAAAGAAGTTCATTAGATGAAAACCAACAAAATTTGACAAGAACCACGAAAAGTTCTTGTATTTTAACATAAAATCTTACTCTATTAAGGAAAAAACTTCCAGTTCGCTGAAATCTGTTCATTTGCTGAAAACCATCAAAACCACGAAAAGTTCTTGTATTTGAAGATAAAATCTTTTTGCTTTGAAGAAGAAAGATCTAGCTGACTGAAATAAGTTCATGAGATGAAAACCAACAAAAATTGACAAGAACCACGAAAAGTTCTTGTATTTTAAGATAAAATCTTACTCTATTAAGGAAAAAACATCCAGCTCGCTGAAATATGTTCATTTGCTGAAAACCAACAAAACCACCAAAAGTTCTTGTATTTGAAGATAAAATCTTTTTGCTCTGAAGAAGAAAGATCTAGCTGACTGAAATAAGTTCATTAGATGAAAACCAACAAAAATTGACAAGAACCACGAAAAGTTCTTGTATTTGAAGATAAACTCTTTTTGCTTTGAAGAAGAAAGATCCAGCTGACTGAAATCAGTTCATTAGATGAAAACCAACAAATATTGACAAGAACCACGAAAAGTTCTTGTATTTTAAGATAAAATCTTACTCTATTAAGGAAAAAACTTCCGGCTCGCTGAAATCTGTTCATTTGCTGAAAACCAACAAAACCACCAAAAGTTCTTGTATTTGAAGATAAAATCTTTTTGCTTTGAAGAAGAAAGATCTAGCTGACTGAAATAAGTTCATTAGATGAAAACCAACAAAAATTGACAAGAACCACGAAAAGTTCTTGTATTTTAAGATAAAATCTTACTCTATTAAGGAAAAAACATCCAGCTCGCTGAAATATGTTCATTTGCTGAAAACCAACAAAACCACCAAAAGTTCTTGTATTTGAAGATAAAATCTTTTTGCTCTGAAGAAGAAAGATCTAGCTGACTGAAATAAGTTCATTAGATGAAAACCAACAAAAATTGACAAGAACCACGAAAAGTTCTTGTATTTGAAGATAAACTCTTTTTGCTTTGAAGAAGAAAGATCCAGCTGACTGAAATAAGTTCATTAGATGAAAACCAACAAATATTGACAAGAACCACGAAAAGTTCTTGTATTTTAAGATAAAATCTTACTCTATTAAGGAAAAAACTTCCGGCTCGCTGAAATCTGTTCATTTGCTGCAAACCAACAAAACCACCAAAAGTTCTTGTATTTGAAGATAAAATCTTTTTGCTCTGAAGAAGAAAGATCTAGCTGACTGAAATAAGTTCATTAGATGAAAACCAACAAAAATTGACAAGAACCACGAAAAGTTCTTGTATTTTAAGATAAAATCTTACTCTATTAAGGAAAAAACATCCAGCTCGCTGAAATATGTTCATTTGCTGAAAACCAACAAAACCACCAAAAGTTCTTGTATTTGAAGATAAAATCTTTTTGCTCTGAAGAAGAAAGATCTTGCTGACTGAAAGAAGTTCATTAGATGAAAACCAACAAAATTTGACAAGAACCACGAAAAGTTCTTGTATTTTAAGATAAAATCTTACTCTATTAAGGAAAAAACTTCCAGTTCGCTGAAATATGTTCATTTCCTGAAAACCATCAAAACAACGAAAAGTTCTTGTATTTGAAGATAAAATCTTTTTGCTTTGAAGAAGAAAGATCTAGCTGACTGAAATAAGTTCATCAGATGAAAACCAACAAAAATTGACAAGAACCACGAAAAGTTCTTGTATTTTAAGATAAAATCATAGGCTATTAAAGAAAAAACTTCCAGCTCTTTGAAATCTGTTCATTTGCTGAAAACCATCAAAACCACGAAAAGTTCTTGTATTTGAAGATAAAATCTTTTTGCTTTGAAGAAGAAAGATCTAGCTGACTGAAATAAGTTCATTAGATGAAAACCAACAAAAATTGACAAGAACCACGAAAAGTTCTTGTATTTTAAGATAATATCTTACGCTATTAAAGAAAAAACTTCTGGCTCGCTGAAATATGTTCATTTGCTGAAAACCAACAAAACCACGAAAAGTTCTTGTATTTGAAGATAAACTCTTTTTGCTTTGAAGAAGAAAGATCCAGCTGACTGAAATATGTTCATTCGATGAAAACCATCAAAAATTGACAAGAACCACGAAAAGTTCTTGTATTTTAAGATAAAATCTTACTCTATTAAGGAAAAAACATCCAGCTCGCTGAAATATGTTCATTTGCTGAAAACCATCAAAACCACGAAAAGTTCTTGTATTTGAAGATAAAATCTTTTTGCTTTGAAGAAGAAAGATCTAGCTGACTGAAATAAGTTCATTAGATGAAAACCAACAAAAATTGACAAGAACCACGAAAAGTTCTTGTATTTTAAGATAGAATCTTACTCTATTAAGGAAAAAACTTCCAGTTCGCTGAAATATGTTCATTTCCTGAAAACCATCAAAACAACGAAAAGTTCTTGTATTTGAAGATAAAATCTTTTTGCTTTGAAGAAGAAAGATCTAGCTGACTGAAATAAGTTCATCAGATGAAAACCAACAAAAATTGACAAGAACCACGAAAAGTTCTTGTATTTTAAGATAAAATCATAGGCTATTAAAGAAAAAACTTCCAGCTCGCTGAAATCTGTTCATTTGCTGAAAACCATCAAAACCACGAAAAGTTCTTGTATTTGAAGATAAAATCTTTTTGCTT
The DNA here is from genome assembly GCF_035084215.1 of Heptranchias perlo. Lineage (NCBI taxonomy): Eukaryota > Metazoa > Chordata > Chondrichthyes > Hexanchiformes > Hexanchidae > Heptranchias > Heptranchias perlo. Next base: position 1,551,580 of record NC_090359.1, read on the forward strand.
TGAAGAAGAAAGATCTAGCTGACTGAAATAAGTTCATTAGATGAAAACCAACAAAAATTGACAAGAACCACGAAAAGTTCTTGTATTTTAAGATAATATCTTACGCTATTAAAGAAAAAACTTCTGGCTCGCTGAAATATGTTCATTTGCTGAAAACCAACAAAACCACGAAAAGTTCTTGTATTTGAAGATAAACTCTTTTTGCTTTGAAGAAGAAAGATCCAGCTGACTGAAATATGTTCATTCGATGAAAACCATCAAAAATTGACAAGAACCACGAAAAGTTCTTGTATTTTAAGATAAAATCTTACTCTATTAAGGAAAAAACATCCAGCTCGCTGAAATATGTTCATTTGCTGAAAACCAACAAAACCACCAAAAGTTCTTGTATTTGAAGATAAAATCTTTTTGCTCTGAAGAAGAAAGATCTAGCTGACTGAAATAAGTTCATTAGATGAAAACCAACAAAAATTGACAAGAACCACGAAAAGTTCTTGTATTTGAAGATAAACTCTTTTTGCTTTGAAGAAGAAAGATCCAGCTGACTGAAATAAGTTCATTAGATGAAAACCAACAAATATTGACAAGAACCACGAAAAGTTCTTGTATTTTAAGATAAAATCTTACTCTATTGAGGAAAAAACTTCCGGCTCGCTGAAATCTGTTCATTTGCTGCAAACCAACAAAACCACCAAAAGTTCTTGTATTTGAAGATAAAATCTTTTTGCTTTGAAGAAGAAAGATCCAGCTGACTGAAATAAGTTCATTAGATGAAAACCAACAAAAATTGACAAGAACCACGAAAAGTTCTTGTATTTTAAGATAAAATCTTACTCTATTAAGGAAAAAACATCCAGCTCGCTGAAATATGTTCATTTGCTGAAAACCAACAAAACCACCAAAAGTTCTTGTATTTGAAGATAAAATCTTTTTGCTCTGAAGAAGAAAGATCTAGCTGACTGAAATAAGTTCATTAGATGAAAACCAACAAAAATTGACAAGAACCACGAAAAGTTCTTGTATTTGTAGATAAACTCTTTTTGCTTTGAAGAAGAAAGATCCAGCTGACTGAAATAAGTTCATCAGATGAAAACCAACAAATATTGACAAGAACCACGAAAAGTTCTTGTATTTTAAGATAAAATCTTACTCTATTAAGGAAAAAACTTCCGGCTCGCTGAAATCTGTTCATTTGCTGCAAACCAACAAAACCACCAAAAGTTCTTGTATTTGAAGATAAAATCTTTTTGCTCTGAAGAAGAAAGATCTAGCTGACTGAAATAAGTTCATTAGATGAAAACCAACAAAAATTGACAAGAACCACGAAAAGTTCTTGTATTTTAAGATAAAATCTTACTCTATTAAGGAAAAAACATCCAGCTCGCTGAAATATGTTCATTTGCTGAAAACCAACAAAACCACCAAAAGTTCTTGTATTTGAAGATAAAATCTTTTTGCTCTGAAGAAGAAAGATCTTGCTGACTGAAAGAAGTTCATTAGATGAAAACCAACAAAATTTGACAAGAACCACGAAAAGTTCTTGTATTTTAAGATAAAATCTTACTCTATTAAGGAAAAAACTTCCAGTTCGCTGAAATATGTTCATTTCCTGAAAACCATCAAAACAACGAAAAGTTCTTGTATTTGAAGATAAAATCTTTTTGCTTTGAAGAAGAAAGATCTAGCTGACTGAAATAAGTTCATCAGATGAAAACCAACAAAAATTGACAAGAACCACGAAAAGTTCTTGTATTTTAAGATAAAATCATAGGCTATTAAAGAAAAAACTTCCAGCTCGCTGAAATCTGTTCATTTGCTGAAAACCATCAAAACCACGAAAAGTTCTTGTATTTGAAGATAAAATCTTTTTGCTTTGAAGAAGAAAGATCTAGCTGACTGAAATAAGTTCATTAGATGAAAACCAACAAAAATTGACAAGAACCACGAAAAGATCTTGTATTTTAAGATAATATCTTACGCTATTAAAGAAAAAACTTCTGGCTCGCTGAAATATGTTCATTTGCTGAAAACCAACAAAACCACGAAAAGTTCTTGTATTTGAAGATAAACTCTTTTTGCTTTGAAGAAGAAAGATCCAGCTGACTGAAATATGTTCATTCGATGAAAACCATCAAAAATTGACAAGAACCACGAAAAGTTCTTGTATTTTAAGATAAAATCTTACTCTATTAAGGAAAAAACATCCAGCTCGCTGAAATATGTTCATTTGCTGAAAACCATCAAAACCACGAAAAGTTCTTGTATTTGAAGATAAAATCTTTTTGCTTTGAAGAAGAAAGATCTAGCTGACTGAAATAAGTTCATTAGATGAAAACCAACAAAAATTGACAAGAACCACGAAAAGTTCTTGTATTTTAAGATAAAATCTTACTCTATTAAGGAAAAAACATCCAGCTCGCTGAAATATGTTCATTTGCTGAAAACCATCAAAACCACGAAAAGTTCTTGTATTTGAAGATAAAATCTTTTTGCTTTGAAGAAGAAAGATCTAGCTGACTGAAATAAGTTCATTAGATGAAAACCAACAAAAATTGACAAGAACCACGAAAAGTTCTTGTATTTTAAGATAGAATCTTACTCTATTAAGGAAATAACTTCCAGCTCGCTGAAATCTGTTCATTTGCTGAAAACCATCAAAACCACGAAAAGTTCTTGTATTTGAAGATAAAATCTTTTTGCTTTGAAGAAGAAAGATCGAGCTGACTGAAATAAGTTCATTAGATGAAAACCAACCAAAATTGACAAGAACCACGAAAAGTTCTTGTATTTTAAGATAAAATCTTACTCTATTCAGGAAAAAACTTCCAGCTCGCTGAAATATGTTCATTTGCTGAAAACCATCAAAACCACGAAAAGTTCTTGTATTTGAAGATAAAATCTTTTTGCTTTGAAGAAGAAGGATCTAGCTTACTGAAATAAGTTCATCAGATGAAAACCAACAAAAATTGACAAGAACCACGAAAAGTTCTTGTATTTTAAGATAAAATCTTACTCTATTAAGGAAAAAACTTCCAGTTCGCTGAAATATGTTCATTTCCTGAAAACCATCAAAACAACGAAAAGTTCTTGTATTTGAAGATAAAATCTTTTTGCTTTGAAGAAGAAAGATCTAGCTGACTGAAATAAGTTCATCAGATGAAAACCAACAAAAATTGACAAGAACCACGAAAAGTTCTTGTATTTTAAGATAAAATCATAGGCTATTAAAGAAAAAACTTCCAGGTCGCTGAAATCTGTTCATTTGCTGAAAACCATCAAAACCACGAAAAGTTCTTGTATTTGAAGATAAAATCTTTTTGCTTTGAAGAAGAAAGATCTAGCTGACTGAAATAAGTTCATTAGATGAAAACCAACCAAAATTGACAAGAACCACGAAAAGTTCTTGTATTTTAAGATAAAATCTTACTCTATTAAGGAAAAAACATCCAGCTCGCTGAAATATGTTCATTTGCTGAAAACCATCAAAACCACGAAAAGTTCTTGTATTTGAAGATAAAATCTTTTTGCTTTGAAGAAGAAAGATCTAGCTGACTGAAATAAGTTCATTAGATGAAAACCAACAAAAATTGACAAGAACCACGAAAAGTTCTTGTATTTTAAGATAGAATCTTACTCTATTAAGGAAATAACTTCCAGTTCGCTGAAATATGTTCATTTCCTGAAAACCATCAAAACAACGAAAAGTTCTTGTATTTGAAGATAAAATCTTTTTGCTTTGAAGAAGAAAGATCTAGCTGACTGAAATAAGTTAATTAGATGAAAACCAACAAAAATTGACAAGAACCACGAAAAGTTCTTGTATTTTAAGATAAAATCTCACTCTATTAAGGAAAAAACTTCCAGCTCGCTGAAATCTGTTCATTTGCTGCAAACCAACAAAACCACCAAAAGTTCTTGTATTTGAAGATAAAATCTTTTTGCTCTGAAGAAGAAAGATCTAGCTGACTGAAATAAGTTCATTAGATGAAAACCAACAAAAATTGACAAGAACCACGAAAAGTTCTTGTATTTTTAGATAAAATCTTACTCTATTAAGGAAAAAACATCCAGCTCGCTGAAATAAGTTCATTTGCTGAAAACCAACAAAACCACCAAAAGTTCTTGTATTTGAAGATAAAATCTTTTTGCTCTGAAGAAGAAAGATCTTGCTGACTGAAAGAAGTTCATTAGATGAAAACGAACAAAATTTGACAAGAACCACGAAAAGTTCTTGTATTTTAAGATAAAATCTTACTCTATTAAGGAAAAAACTTCCAGTTCGCTGAAATATGTTCATTTCCTGAAAACCATCAAAACAACGAAAAGTTCTTGTATTTGAAGATAAAATCTTTTTGCTTTGAAGAAGAAAGATCTAGCTGACTGAAATAAGTTCATTAGATGAAAACCAACAAAAATTGACAAGAACCACGAAAAGTTCTTGTATTTTAAGATAATATCTTACGCTATTAAAGAAAAAACTTCTGGCTCGCTGAAATATGTTCATTTGCTGAAAACCAACAAAACCACGAAAAGTTCTTGTATTTGAAGATAAACTCTTTTTGCTTTGAAGAAGAAAGATCCAGCTGACTGAAATACGTTCATTCGATGAAAACCATCAAAAATTGACAAGAACCACGAAAAGTTCTTGTATTTTAAGATAAAATCTTACTCTATTAAGGAAAAAACATCCAGCTCGCTGAAATATGTTCATTTGCTGAAAACCATCAAAACCACGAAAAGTTCTTGTATTTGAAGATAAAATCTTTTTGCTTTGAAGAAGAAAGATCTAGCTGACTGAAATAAGTTCATTAGATGAAAACCAACAAAAATTGACAAGAACCACGAAAAGTTCTTGTATTTTAAGATAGAATCTTACTCTATTAAGGAAATAACTTCCAGCTCGCTGAAATCTGTTCATTTGCTGAAAACCATCAAAACCACGAAAAGTTCTTGTATTTGAAGATAAAATCTTTTTGCTTTGAAGAAGAAAGATCCAGCTGACTGAAATAAGTTCATTAGATGAAAACCAACCAAAATTGACAAGAACCACGAAAAGTTCTTGTATTTTAAGATAAAATCTTACTCTATTCAGGAAAAAACTTCCAGCTCGCTGAAATATGTTCATTTGCTGAAAACCATCAAAACCACGAAAAGTTCTTGCATTTGAAGATAAAATCTTTTTGCTTTGAAGAAGAAAGATCTAGCTTACTGAAATAAGTTCATCAGATGAAAACCAACAAAAATTGACAAGAACCACGAAAAGTTCTTGTATTTTAAGATAAAATCTTACTCTATTAAGGAAAAAACTTCCAGTTCGCTGAAATATGTTCATTTCCTGAAAACCATCAAAACAACGAAAAGTTCATGTATTTGAAGATAAAATCTTTTTGCTTTGAAGAAGAAAGATCTAGCTGACTGAAATAAGTTCATCAGATGAAAACCAAAAAAATTGACAAGAACCACGAAAATTTCTTGTATTTTGAGATAAAATCATAGGCTATTAAAGAAAAAACTTCCAGCTCGCTGAAATCTGTTCATTTGCTGAAAACCATCAAAACCACGAAAAGTTCTTGTATTTGAAGATAAAATCTTTTTGCTTTGAAGAAGAAAGATCTAGCTGACTGAAATAAGTTCATTAGATGAAAACCAACAAAAATTGACAAGAACCACGAAAAGTTCTTGTATTTTAAGATAATATCTTACGCTATTAAAGAAAAAACTTCTGGCTCGCTGAAATATGTTCATTTGCTGAAAACCAACAAAACCACGAAAAGTTCTTGTATTTGAAGATAAACTCTTTTTGCTTTGAAGAAGAAAGATCCAGCTGACTGAAATACGTTCATTCGATGAAAACCAACAAAAATTGACAAGAACCAAGAAAAGTTCTTGTATTTTAAGAGAAAATCTTACTCTATTAAGGAAAAAACATCCAGCTCGCTGAAATATGTTCATTTGCTGAAAACCATCAAAACCACGAAAAGTTCTTGTATTTGAAGATAAAATCTTTTTGCTTTGAAGAAGAAAGATCTAGCTGACTGAAATAAGTTCATTAGATGAAAACCAACAAAAATTGACAAGAACCACGAAAAGTTCTTGTATTTTAAGATAGAATCTTACTCTATTAAGGAAATAACTTCCAGCTCGCTGAAATCTGTTCATTTGCTGAAAACCATCAAAACCACGAAAAGTTCTTGTATTTGAAGATAAAATCTTTTTGCTTTGAAGAAGAAAGATCTAGCTGACTGAAATAAGTTCATTAGATGAAAACCAACCAAAATTGACAAGAACCACGAAAAGTTCTTGTATTTTAAGATAAAATCTTACTCGATTCAGGAAAAAACTTCCAGCTCGCTGAAATATGTTCATTTGCTGAAAACCATCAAAACCACGAAAAGTTCTTGTATTTGAAGATAAAATCTTTTTGCTTTGAAGAAGAAAGATCTAGCTTACTGAAATAAGTTCATCAGATGAAAACCAACAAAAATTGACAAGAACCACGAAAAGTTCTTGTATTTTAAGATAAAATCTTACGCTATTAAAGAAAAAACTCCCTGCTCGCTGAAATATGTTCATTTGCTGAAAACCAACAAAACCACGAAAAGTTCTTGTATTTGAAGATAAAATCTTTTTTCTTTGAAGAAGAAAGATCCAGCTGACTGAAATAAGTTCATCAGATGAAAACCAACAAAAATTGACAAGAACCTCGAAAAGTTCTTGTATTTTAAGATAAAATCTTACTCTATTCAGGAAAAAACTTCCAGCTCGCTGAAATATGTTCATTTGCTGAAAACCAACAAAACCACCAAAAGTTCTTGTATTTGAAGATAAAATCTTTTTGCTTTGAAGAAGAAAGATCCAGCTGACTGAAATAAGTTCATTAGATGAAAACCAACAAAAATTGACAAGAACCACGAAAAGTTCTTGTATTTTAAGATAAAATCTTACTCTATTAAGGAAAAAACTTCCAGCTCGCTGAAATATGTTCATTTGCTGAAAACCATCAAAACCACGAAAAGTTCTTGTATTTGAAGATAAAATCTTTTTGCTTTGAAGAAGAAAGATCCAGCTGACTGAAATAAGTTCATAAGATGAAAACCAACAAATATTGACAAGAACCACGAAAAGTTCTTGTATTTTAAGATAAAATCTTACTCTATTAAGGAAAAAACTTCCAGCTCGCTGAAATCTGTTCATTTGCTGAAAACCAACAAAACCACCAAAAGTTCTTGTATTTGAAGATAGAATCTTTTTGCTCTGAAGAAGAAAGATCTAGCTGACTGAAATAAGTTCATTAGATGAAAACCAACAAAAATTGACAAGAACCACGAAAAGTTCTTTTATTTTAAGATCAAATCTTAGGCAATTAAAGAAAAAACTTCCAGCTCGCTGAAATCTGTTCATTTGCTGAAAACCATCAAAACCACGAAAAGTTCTTGTATTTGAAGATAAAATCTTTTTGCTTTGAAGAAGAAAGATCTAGCTGACTGAAATAAGTTCATTAGATGAAAACCAACAAAAATTGACAAGAACCACGAAAAGTTCTTGTATTTTAAGATAATATCTTACGCTATTAAAGAAAAAACTTCTGGCTCGCTGAAATATGTTCATTTGCTGAAAACCAACAAAACCACGAAAAGTTCTTGTATTTGAAGATAAACTCTTTTTGCTTTGAAGAAGAAAGATGCAGCTGACTGAAATATGTTCATTCGATGAAAACCATCAAAAATTGACAAGAACCACGAAAAGTTCTTGTATTTTAAGATAAAATCTTACTCTATTAAGGAAAAAACATCCAGCTCGCTGAAATATGTTCATTTGCTGAAAACCATCAAAACCACGAAAAGTTCTTGTATTTGAAGATAAAATCTTTTTGCTTTGAAGAAGAAAGATCTAGCTGACTGAAATAAGTTCATTAGATGAAAACCAACAAAAATTGACAAGAACCACGAAAAGTTCTTGTATTTTAAGATAGAATCCTACTCTATTAAGGAAATAACTTCCAGCTCGCTGAAATCTGTTCATTTGCTGAAAACCATCAAAACCACGAAAAGTTCTTGTATTTGAAGATAAAATCTTTTTGCTTTGAAGAAGAAAGATCTAGCTGACTGAAATAAGTTCATTAGATGAAAACCAACCAAAATTGACAAGAACCACGAAAAGTTCTTGTATTTTAAGATAAAATCTTACTCTATTCAGGAAAAAACTTCCAGCTCGCTGAAATATGTTCATTTGCTGAAAACCATCAAAACCACGAAAAGTTCTTGTATTTGAAGATAAAATCTTTTTGCTTTGAAGAAGAAGGATCTAGCTTACTGAAATAAGTTCATCAGATGAAAACCAACAAAAATTGACAAGAACCACGAAAAGTTCTTGTATTTTAAGATAAAATCTTACTCTATTAAGGAAAAAACTTCCAGTTCGCTGAAATATGTTCATTTCCTGAAAACCATCAAAACAACGAAAAGTTCTTGTATTTGAAGATAAAATCTTTTTGCTTTGAAGAAGAAAGATCTAGCTGACTGAAATAAGTTAATTAGATGAAAACCAACATAAATTGACAAGAACCACGAAAAGTTCTTGTATTTTAAGATAAAATCTTACTCTATTAAGGAAAAAACTTCCAGCTCGCTGAAATCTGTTCATTTGCTGCAAACCAACAAAACCACCAAAAGTTCTTGTATTTGAAGATAAAATCTTTTTGCTCTGAAGAAGAAAGATCTAGCTGACTGAAATAAGTTCATTAGATGAAAACCAACAAAAATTGACAAGAACCACGAAAAGTTCTTGTATTTTTAGATAAAATCTTACTCTATTAAGGAAAAAACATCCAGCTCGCTGAAATATGTTCATTTGCTGAAAACCAACAAAACCACCAAAAGTTCTTGTATTTGAAGATAAAATCTTTTTGCTTTGAAGAAGAAAGATCTAGCTGACTGAAATAAGTTCATTAGATGAAAACCAACCAAAATTGACAAGAACCACGAAAAGTTCTTGTATTTTAAGATAAAATCTTACTCTATTCAGGAAAAAACTTCCAGCTCGCTGAAATATGTTCATTTGCTGAAAACCATCAAAACCACGAAAAGTTCTTGTATTTGAAGATAAAATCTTTTTGCTTTGAAGAAGAAAGATCTAGCTTACTGAAATAAGTTCATCAGATGAAAACCAACAAAAATTGACAAGAACCACGAAAAGTTCTTGTATTTTAAGATAAAATCTTACGCTATTAAAGAAAAAACTCCCTGCTCGCTGAAATATGTTCATTTGCTGAAAACCAACAAAACCACGAAAAGTTCTTGTATTTGAAGATAAAATCTTTTTTCTTTGAAGAAGAAAGATCCAGCTGACTGAAATAAGTTCATCAGATGAAAACCAACAAAAATTGACAAGAACCTCGAAAAGTTCTTGTATTTTAAGATAAAATCTTACTCTATTCAGGAAAAAACTTCCAGCTCGCTGAAATATGTTCATTTGCTGAAAACCAACAAAACCACCAAAAGTTCTTGTATTTGAAGATAAAATCTTTTTGCTTTGAAGAAGAAAGATCCAGCTGACTGAAATAAGTTCATTAGATGAAAACCAACAAAAATTGACAAGAACCACGAAAAGTTCTTGTATTTTAAGATAAAATCTTACTCTATTAAGGAAAAAACTTCCAGCTCGCTGAAATATGTTCATTTGCTGAAAACCATCAAAACCACGAAAAGTTCTTGTATTTGAAGATAAAATCTTTTTGCTTTGAAGAAGAAAGATCCAGCTGACTGAAATAAGTTCATAAGATGAAAACCAACAAATATTGACAAGAACCACGAAAAGTTCTTGTATTTTAAGATAAAATCTTACTCTATTAAGGAAAAAACTTCCAGCTCGCTGAAATCTGTTCATTTGCTGAAAACCAACAAAACCACCAAAAGTTCTTGTATTTGAAGATAAAATCTTTTTGCTTTGAAGAAGAAAGATCTAGCTGACTGAAATAAGTTAATTAGATGAAAACCAACAAAAATTGACAAGAACCACGAAAAGTTCTTGTATTTTAAGATAAAATCTTACTCTATTAAGGAAAAAACTTCCAGCTCGCTGAAATCTGTTCATTTGCTGCAAACCAACAAAACCACCAAAAGTTCTTGTATTTGAAGATAAAATCTTTTTGCTCTGAAGAAGAAAGATCTAGCTGACTGAAATAAGTTCATTAGATGAAAACCAACAAAAATTGACAAGAACCACGAAAAGTTCTTGTATTTTTAGATAAAATCTTACTCTATTAAGGAAAAAACATCCAGCTCGCTGAAATATGTTCATTTGCTGAAAACCAACAAAACCACCAAAAGTTCTTGTATTTGAAGATAAAATCTTTTTGCTCTGAAGAAGAAAGATCTTGCTGACTGAAAGAAGTTCATTAGATGAAAACCAACAAAATTTGACAAGAACCACGAAAAGTTCTTGTATTTTAAGATAAAATCTTACTCTATTAAGGAAAAAACTTACAGTTCGCTGAAATATGTTCATTTCCTGAAAACCATCAAAACAACGAAAAGTTCTTGTATTTGAAGATAAAATCTTTTTGCTTTGAAGAAGAAAGATCTAGCTGACTGAAATAAGTTCATCAGATGAAAACCAACAAAAATTGACAAGAACCACGAAAAGTTCTTGTATTTTAAGATAAAATCATAGGCTATTAAAGAAAAAACTTCCAGCTCGCTGAAATCTGTTCATTTGCTGAAAACCATCAAAACCACGAAAAGTTCTTGTATTTGAAGATAAAATCTTTTTGCTTTGAAGAAGAAAGATCTAGCTGACTGAAATAAGTTCATTAGATGAAAACCAACAAAAATTGACAAGAACCACGAAAAGTTCTTGTATTTTAAGATAATATCTTACGCTATTAAAGAAAAAACTTCTGGCTCGCTGAAATATGTTCATTTGCTGAAAACCAACAAAACCACGAAAAGTTCTTGTATTTGAAGATAAACTCTTTTTGCTTTGAAGAAGAAAGATCCAGCTGACTGAAATACGTTCATTCGATGAAAACCATCAAAAATTGACAAGAACCACGAAAAGTTCTTGTATTTTAAGATAAAATCTTACTCTATTAAGGAAAAAACATCCAGCTCGCTGAAATATGTTCATTTGCTGAAAACCATCAAAACCACGAAAAGTTCTTGTATTTGAAGATAAAATCTTTTTGCTTTGAAGAAGAAGGATCTAGCTTACTGAAATAAGTTCATCAGATGAAAACCAACAAAAATTGACAAGAACCACGAAAAGTTCTTGTATTTTAAGATAAAATCTTACTCTATTAAGGAAAAAACTTCCAGTTCGCTGAAATATGTTCATTTCCTGAAAACCATCAAAACAACGAAAAGTTCTTGTATTTGAAGATAAAATCTTTTTGCTTTGAAGAAGAAAGATCTAGCTGACTGAAATAAGTTAATTAGATGAAAACCAACAAAAATTGACAAGAACCACGAAAAGTTCTTGTATTTTAAGATAAAATCTTACTCTATTAAGGAAAAAACTTCCAGCTCGCTGAAATCTGTTCATTTGCTGCAAACCAACAAAACCACCAAAAGTTCTTGTATTTGAAGATAAAATCTTTTTGCTCTGAAGAAGAAAGATCTAGCTGACTGAAATAAGTTCATTAGATGAAAACCAACAAAAATTGACAAGAACCACGAAAAGTTCTTGTATTTTTAGATAAAATCTTACTCTATTAAGGAAAAAACATCCAGCTCGCTGAAATATGTTCATTTGCTGAAAACCAACAAAACCACCAAAAGTTCTTGTATTTGAAGATAAAATCTTTTTGCTCTGAAGAAGAAAGATCTTGCTGACTGAAAGAAGTTCATTAGATGAAAACCAACAAAATTTGACAAGAACCACGAAAAGTTCTTGTATTTTAAGATAAAATCTTACTCTATTAAGGAAAAAACATCCAGTTCGCTGAAATATGTTCATTTCCTGAAAACCATCAAAACAACGAAAAGTTCTTGTATTTGAAGATAAAATCTTTTTGCTTTGAAGAAGAAAGATCTAGCTGACTGAAATAAGTTCATTAGATGAAAACCAACCAAAATTGACAAGAACCACGAAAAGTTCTTGTATTTTAAGATAAAATCTTACTCTATTCAGGAAAAAACTTCCAGCTCGCTGAAATATGTTCATTTGCTGAAAACCATCAAAACCACGAAAAGTTCTTGTATTTGAAGATAAAATCTTTTTGCTTTGAAGAAGAAAGATCTTGCTTACTGAAATAAGTTCATCAGATGAAAACCAACAAAAATTGACAAGAACCACGAAAAGTTCTTGTATTTTAAGATAAAATCATAGGCTATTAAAGAAAAAACTTCCAGCTCGCTGAAATCTGTTCATTTGCTGAAAACCATCAAAACCACGAAAAGTTCTTGTATTTGAAGATAAAATCTTTTTGCTTTGAAGAAGAAAGATCTAGCTGACTGAAATAAGTTCATTAGATGAAAACCAACAAAAATTGACAAGAACCACGAAAAGTTCTTGTATTTTAAGATAATATCTTACGCTATTAAAGAAAAAACTTCTGGCTCGCTGAAATATGTTCATTTGCTGAAAACCAACAAAACCACGAAAAGTTCTTGTATTTGAAGATAAACTCTTTTTGCTTTGAAGAAGAAAGATCCAGCTGACTGAAATACGTTCATTCGATGAAAACCATCAAAAATTGACAAGAACCACGAAAAGTTCTTGTATTTTAAGATAAAATCTTACTCTATTAAGGAAAAAACATCCAGCTCGCTGAAATATGTTCATTTGCTGAAAACCATCAAAACCACGAAAAGTTCTTGTATTTGAAGATAAAATCTTTTTGCTTTGAAGAAGAAGGATCTAGCTTACTGAAATAAGTTCATCAGATGAAAACCAACAAAAATTGACAAGAACCACGAAAAGTTCTTGTATTTTAAGATAAAATCTTACTCTATTAAGGAAAAAACTTCCAGTTCGCTGAAATATGTTCATTTCCTGAAAACCATCAAAACAACGAAAAGTTCTTGTATTTGAAGATAAAATCTTTTTGCTTTGAAGAAGAAAGATCTAGCTGACTGAAATAAGTTAATTAGATGAAAACCAACAAAAATTGACAAGAACCACGAAAAGTTCTTGTATTTTAAGATAAAATCTTACTCTATTAAGGAAAAAACTTCCAGCTCGCTGAAATCTGTTCATTTGCTGCAAACCAACAAAACCACCAAAAGTTCTTGTATTTGAAGATAAAATCTTTTTGCTCTGAAGAAGAAAGATCTAGCTGACTGAAATAAGTTCATTAGATGAAAACCAACAAAAATTGACAAGAACCACGAAAAGTTCTTGTATTTTTAGATAAAATCTTACTCTATTAAGGAAAAAACATCCAGCTCGCTGAAATATGTTCATTTGCTGAAAACCAACAAAACCACCAAAAGTTCTTGTATTTGAAGATAAAATCTTTTTGCTCTGAAGAAGAAAGATCTTGCTGACTGAAAGAAGTTCATTAGATGAAAACCAACAAAATTTGACAAGAACCACGAAAAGTTCTTGTATTTTAAGATAAAATCTTACTCTATTAAGGAAAAAACTTCCAGTTCGCTGAAATATGTTCATTTCCTGAAAACCATCAAAACAACGAAAAGTTCTTGTATTTGAAGATAAAATCTTTTTGCTTTGAAGAAGAAAGATCTAGCTGACTGAAATAAGTTCATTAGATGAAAACCAACCAAAATTGACAAGAACCACGAAAAGTTCTTGTATTTTAAGATAAAATCTTACTCTATTCAGGAAAAAACTTCCAGCTCGCTGAAATATGTTCATTTGCTGAAAACCATCAAAACCACGAAAAGTTCTTGTATTTGAAGATAAAATCTTTTTGCTTTGAAGAAGAAAGATCTAGCTGACTGAAATAAGTTCATGAGATGAAAACCAACAAAAATTGACAAGAACCACAAAAAGTTCTTGTATTTTAAGATAAAATCTTACGCTATTCAAGAAAAAAATCCCAGCTCGCTGAAATATGTTCATTTGCTGAAAACCAACAAAACCACGAAAAGTTCTTGTATTTGAAGATAAAATCTTTTTTCTTTGAAGAAGAAAGATCTAGCTGACTGAAATAAGTTCATTAGATGAAAACCAACAAAAATTGACAAGAACCACGAAAAGTTCTTGTATTTTGAGATAAAATCTTACTCTATTAAGGAAAAAACTTCCAGCTCGCTGAAATATGTTCATTTGCTGAAAACCATCAAAACCACGAAAAGTTATTGTATTTGAAGATAAAATCTTTTTGCTTTGAAGAAGAAAGATATAGCTGACTGAAATAAGTTCATTAGATGAAAACCAACAAAATTTGAAAAGAACCACGAAAACTTCTTGTATTTTAAGATAAAATCTTACGCTATTTAAGAAAAAACTTCTGGCTCGCTGAAATATGTTCATTTGCTGAAAACCAACAAAACCACCAAAAGTTCTTGTATTTGAAGATAAAATCTTTTTGCTTTGAAGAAGAAAGATCCAGCTGACTGAAATAAGTTCATTAGATGAAAACCAACAAAAATTGACAAGAACCACGAAAAGTTCTTGTATTTTAAGATAAAATCTTACTCTATTAAGGAAAAAACTTCCAGCTCGCTGAATAATGTTCATTTGCTGAAAACCATCAAAACCACGAAAAGTTCTTGTATTTGAAGATAAAATCTTTTTGCTTTGAAGAAGAAAGATCCAGCTGACTGAAATAAGATCATTAGATGAAAACCAACAAATATTGACAAGAACCACGAAAAGTTCTTGTATTTTAAGATAAAATCTTACTCTATTAAGGAAAAAACTTCCAGCTCGCTGAAATCTGTTCATTTGCAGAAAACCAACAAAACCACCAAAAGTTCTTGTATTTGAAGATAAAATCTTTTTGCTCTGAAGAAGAAAGATCTAGCTGACTGAAATCAGTTCATTAGATGAAAACCAACAAAAATTGACAAGAACCACGAAAAGTTCTTGTATTTTTAGATAAAATCTTACTCTATTAAGGAAAAAACATCCAGCTCGCTGAAATATGTTCATTTGCTGAAAACCAACAAAACCACCAAAAGTTCTTGTATTTGAAGATAAAATCTTTTTGCTCTGAAGAAGAAAGATCTTGCTGACTGAAAGAAGTTCATTAGATGAAAACCAACAAAATTTGACAAGAACCACGAAAAGTTCTTGTATTTTAAGATAAAATCTTACTCTATTAAGGAAAAAACTTCCAGTTCGCTGAAATATGTTCATTTCCTGAAAACCATCAAAACAACGAAAAGTTCTTGTATTTGAAGATAAAATCTTTTTGCTTTGAAGAAGAAAGATCTAGCTGACTGAAATAAGTTCATTAGATGAAAACCAACCAAAATTGACAAGAACCACGAAAAGTTCTTGTATTTTAAGATAAAATCTTACTCTATTCAGGAAAAAACTTCCAGCTCGCTGAAATATGTTCATTTGCTGAAAACCATCAAAACCACGAAAAGTTCTTGTATTTGAAGATAAAATCTTTTTGCTTTGAAGAAGAAAGATCTAGCTGACTGAAATAAGTTCATGAGATGAAAACCAACAAAAATTGACAAGAACCACAAAAAGTTCTTGTATTTTAAGATAAAATCTTACGCTATTCAAGAAAAAAATCCCAGCTCGCTGAAATATGTTCATTTGCTGAAAACCAACAAAACCACGAAAAGTTCTTGTATTTGAAGATAAAATCTTTTTTCTTTGAAGAAGAAAGATCTAGCTGACTGAAATAAGTTCATTAGATGAAAACCAACAAAAATTGACAAGAACCACGAAAAGTTCTTGTATTTTGAGATAAAATCTTACTCTATTAAGGAAAAAACTTCCAGCTCGCTGAAATATGTTCATTTGCTGAAAACCATCAAAACCACGAAAAGTTATTGTATTTGAAGATAAAATCTTTTTGCTTTGAAGAAGAAAGATATAGCTGACTGAAATAAGTTCATTAGATGAAAACCAACAAAATTTGAAAAGAACCACGAAAACTTCTTGTATTTTAAGATAAAATCTTACGCTATTTAAGAAAAAACTTCTGGCTCGCTGAAATATGTTCATTTGCTGAAAACCAACAAAACCACCAAAAGTTCTTGTATTTGAAGATAAAATCTTTTTGCTTTGAAGAAGAAAGATCCAGCTGACTGAAATAAGTTCATTAGATGAAAACCAACAAAAATTGACAAGAACCACGAAAAGTTCTTGTATTTTAAGATAAAATCTTACTCTATTAAGGAAAAAACTTCCAGCTCGCTGAATAATGTTCATTTGCTGAAAACCATCAAAACCACGAAAAGTTCTTGTATTTGAAGATAAAATCTTTTTGCTTTGAAGAAGAAAGATCCAGCTGACTGAAATAAGATCATTAGATGAAAACCAACAAATATTGACAAGAACCACGAAAAGTTCTTGTATTTTAAGATAAAATCTTACTCTATTAAGGAAAAAACTTCCAGCTCGCTGAAATCTGTTCATTTGCAGAAAACCAACAAAATCACCAAAAGTTCTTGTATTTGAAGATAAAATCTTTTTGCTTTGAAGAAGAAAGATCTAGCTGACTGAAATAAGTTCATTAGATGAAAACCAACAAAAATTGACAAGAACCACGAAAAGTTCTTGTATTTTAAGATAAAATCTTAGGCAATTAAAGAAAAAACTTCCAGCTCGCTGAAATCTGTTCATTTGCTGAAAACCATCAAAACAACGAAAAGTTCTTGTATTTGAAGATAAAATCTTTTTGCTTGAAGAAGAAAGATCTAGCTGACTGAAATAAGTTCATTAGATGAAAACCAACAAAAATTGACAAGAACCACGAAAAGTTCTTGTATTTTAAGATAAAATCTTACTCTATTCAGGAAAAAACTTCCAGCTCGCTGAAATATGTTCATTTGCTGAAAACCATCAAAACCACGAAAAGTTCTTGTATTTGAAGATAAAATCTTTTTGCTTTGAAGAAGAAAGATCCAGCTGACTGAAATAAGATCATTAGATGAAAACCAACAAAAATTGACAAGAACCACGAAAAGTTCTTGTATTTTAAGATAAAATCTTACTCTATTCAGGAAAAAACTTCCAGCTCGCTGAAATATGTTCATTTGCTGAAAACCATCAAAACCACGAAAAGTTCTTGTATTTGAAGATAAAATCTTTTTGCTTTGAAGAAGAAAGATCTAGCTGACTGAAATAAGTTCATTAGATGAAAACCAACAAAAATTGACAAGAACCACGAAAAGTTCTTGTATTTTAAGATAAAATCTTACTCTATTAAGGAAAAAACTTCCAGTTCGCTGAATTATGTTCATTTGCTGAAAACCAACAAAACCACCAAAAGTTCTTGTATTTGAAGATAAAATCTTTTTGCTTTGACGAAGATAGATCTAGCTGACTGAAATAAGTTCATTAGATGAAAACCAACAAAAATTGACAAGAACCACGAAAAGTTCTTGTATTTGAAGATAAAATCTTACTCTATTAAGGAAAAAACTTCCAGCTCGCTGAAATATGTTCATTTGCAGAAAACCAACAAAACCACGAAAAGTTCTTGTATTTCAAGATCAAATCTTTTTGCTTTGAAGAAGAAAGATCTAGCTGACTGAAATAGGTTCATTAGATGAAAACCAACAAAAATTGACAAGAACCACGAAAAGTTCTTGTATTTTAAGATAAAATATTACTCTATTAAGGAAAAAACTCCCAGCTCGCTGAAATATGTTCATTTGCTGAAAACCATCAAAACCACGAAAAGTTCTTGTATTTGAAGATAAAATCTTTTTGCTTTGAAGAAGAAAGATCTAGCTGACTGAAATAAGTTCATTAGATGAAAACCAACAAAAATTGACAAGAACCACGAAAAGTTCTTGTATTTTAAGATAAAATCTTACTCTATTAAGGAAAAAACTTCCAGCTCGCTGAAATATGTTCATTTCCTGAAAACCATCAAAACAACGAAAAGTTCTTGTATTTGAAGATAAAATCTTTTTGCTTTGAAGAAGAAAGATCTAGCTGACTGAAATAAGTTCATCAGATGAAAACCAACAAAAATTGACAAGAACCACATTTGCTGAAAACCAACAAAACCACGAAAAGTTCTTGTATTTGAAGATAAACTCTTTTTGCTTTGAAGAAGAAAGATCCAGCTGACTGAAATACGTTCATTAGATGAAA
Organism: Heptranchias perlo; assembly: GCF_035084215.1. Taxonomy (NCBI): domain Eukaryota; kingdom Metazoa; phylum Chordata; class Chondrichthyes; order Hexanchiformes; family Hexanchidae; genus Heptranchias; species Heptranchias perlo. Next base: position 1,569,778 of record NC_090359.1, read on the forward strand.
ACCAACAAAAATTGACAAGAACCACGAAAAGTTCTTGTATTTTAAGATAAAATCTTACTCTATTAAGGAAAAAACATCCAGCTCGCTGAAATATGTTCATTTGCTGAAAACCATCAAAACTACGAAAAGTTCTTGTATTTGAAGATAAAATCTTTTTGCTTTGAAGAAGAAAGATCTAGCTGACTGAAATAAGTTCATTAGATGAAAACCAACAAAAATTGACAAGAACCACGAAAAGTTCTTGTATTTTAAGATAAAATCTTACTCTATTAAGGAAATAACTTCCAGCTCGCTGAAATCTGTTCATTTGCTGAAAACCATCAAAACCACGAAAAGTTCTTGTATTTGAAGATAAAATCTTTTTGCTTTGAAGAAGAAAGATCTAGCTGACTGAAATAAGTTCATTAGATGAAAACCAACAAAAATTGACAAGAACCACGAAAAGTTCTTGTATTTTAAGATAAAATCTTACTCTTTTAAGGAAAAAACATCCAGCTCGCTGAAATATGTTCATTTGCTGAAAACCATCAAAACCACGAAAAGTTCTTGTATTTGAAGATAAAATCTTTTTGCTTTGAAGAAGAAAGATCTAGCTGACTGAAATAAGTTCATTAGATGAAAACCAACAAAAATTGACAAGAACCACGAAAAGTTCTTGTATTTTCAGATAGAATCTTACTCTATTAAGGAAACAACTTCCAGCTCGCTGAAATCTGTTCATTTGCTTAAAACCATCAAAACCACGAAAAGTTCTTGTATTTGAAGATAAAATCTTTTTGCTTTGAAGAAGAAAGATCTAGCTGACTGAAATAAGTTCATTAGATGAAAACCAACAAAAATTGACAAGAACCACGAAAAGTTCTTGTATTTTAAGATAAAATCTTACTCTATTAAGGAAAAAACTTCCAGCTCGCTGAAATATGTTCATTTGCTGAAAACCATCAAAACCACGAAAAGTTCTTGCATTTGAAGATAAAATCTTTTTGCTTTGAAGAAGAAAGATCCAGCTGACTGAAATAAGTTCATTAGATGAAAACCAACAAAAATTGACAAGAACCACGAAAAGTTCTTGTATTTTAAGATAAAATCTTACTCTGTTGAGGAAAAAACTTCCAGCTCGCTGAAATCTGTTCATTTGCTGAAAAACAATAAAACCACCAAAAGTTCTTGTATTTGAAGATAAAATCTTTTTGCTTTGAAGAAGAAAGATCTAGCTGACTGAAATAAGTTCATTAGATGAAAACCAACAAAAATTGACAAGAACCACGAAAAGTTCTTGTATTTTAAGATAGAATCTTACTCTATTAAGGAAATAACTTCCAGCTCGCTGAAATATGTTCATTTGCTGAAAACCATCAAAACCACGAAAAGTTCTTGTATTTGAAGATAAAATCTTTTTGCTTTGAAGAAGAAAGATCTAGCTGACTGAAATAAGTTCATTAGATGAAAACCAACAAAAATTGACAAGAACCACGAAAAGTTCTTGTATTGTAAGATAAAATCTTACTCTATTAAGGAAAAAACTTCCAGCTCGCTGAAATATGTTCATTTCCTGAAAACCATCAAAACAACGAAAAGTTCTTGTATTTGAAGATAAAATCTTTTTGCTTTGAAGAAGAAACATCTAGCTGACTGAAATAAGTTCATCAGATGAAAACCAACAAAAATTGACAAGAACCACATTTGCTGAAAACCAACAAAACCACGAAACGTTCTTGTATTTGAAGATAAAATCTTTTTGCTTTGAAGAAGAAAGATCTAGCTGACTGAAATAAGTTCATTAGATGAAAACCAACAAAAATTGACAAGAACCACGAAAAGTTCTTGTATTTTCAGATAGAATCTTACTCTATTCAGGAAACAACTTCCAGCTCGCTGAAATCTGTTCATTTGCTTAAAACCATCAAAACCACGAAAAGTTCTTGTATTTGAAGATAAAATCTTTTTGCTTTGAAGAAGAAAGATCTAGCTGACTGAAATAAGTTCATTAGATGAAAACCAACAAAAATTGACAAGAACCACGAAAAGTTCTTGTATTTTCAGATAGAATCTTACTCTATTCAGGAAACAACTTCCAGCTCGCTGAAATCTGTTCATTTGCTTAAAACCATCAAAACCACGAAAAGTTCTTGTATTTGAAGATAAAATCTTTTTGCTTTGAAGAAGAAAGATCTAGCTGACTGAAATAAGTTCATTAGATGAAAACCAACAAAAATTGACAAGAACCACGAAAAGTTCTTGTATTTTAAGATAAAATCTTACTCTATTAAGGAAAAAACTTCCAGCTCGCTGAAATATGTTCATTTGCTGAAAACCATCAAAACCACGAAAAGTTCTTGCATTTGAAGTTAAAATCTTTTTGCTTTGAAGAAGAAAGATCCAGCTGACTGAAATAAGTTCATTAGATGAAAACCAACAAAAATTGACAAGAACCACGAAAAGTTCTTGTATTTTAAGATAGAATCTTACTCTATTAAGGAAATAACTTCCAGCTCGCTGAAATATGTTCATTTGCTGAAAACCATCAAAACCACGAAAAGTTCTTGTATTTGAAGATAAAATCTTTTTGCTTTGAAGAAGAAAGATCTAGCTGACTGAAATAAGTTCATTAGATGAAAACCAACAAAAATTGACAAGAACCACGAAAAGTTCTTGTATTTTAAGATAAAATCTTACTCTATTAAGGAAAAAACTTCCAGCTCGCTGAAATATGTTCATTTCCTGAAAACCATCAAAACAACGAAAAGTTCTTGTATTTGAAGATAAAATCTTTTTGCTTTGAAGAAGAAAGATCTAGCTGACTGAAATAAGTTCATGAGATGAAAACCAACAAAAATTGACAAGAACCACATTTGCTGAAAACCAACAAAACCACGAAATGTTCTTGTATTTGAAGATAAACTCTTTTTGCTTTGAAGAAGAAAGATCCAGCTGACTGAAATACGTTCATTAGATGAAAACCAACAAAAATTGACAAGAACCACGAAAAGTTCTTGTATTTTAAGATAAAATCTTACTCTATTAAGGAAAAAACATCCAGCTCGCTGAAATATGTTCATTTGCTGAAAACCATCAAAACTACGAGAAGTTCTTGTATTTGAAGATAAAATCTTTTTGCTTTGAAGAAGAAAGATCTAGCTGACTGAAATAAGTTCATTAGATGAAAACCAACAAAAATTGACAAGAACCACGAAAAGTTCTTGTATTTTAAGATAAAATCTTACTCTATTAAGAAAAAAACTTCCAGCTCGCTGAAATATGTTCATTTCCTGAAAACCATCAAAACAACGAAAAGTTCTTGTATTTGAAGATAAAATCTTTTTGCTTTGAAGAAGAAAGATCTAGCTGACTGAAATAAGTTCATCAGATGAAAACCAACAAAAATTGACAAGAACCACGAAAGGTTCTTGTATTTTAAGATAAAATCTTACTCTATTAAGGAAACAACTTCCAGCTCGCTGAAATATGTTCATTTGCTGAAAACCATCAAAACCACGAAAAGTTCTTGTATTTGAAGATAAAATCTTTTTGCTTTGAAGAAGAAAGATCTAGCTGACTGAAATAAGTTCATTAGATGAAAACCAACAAAAATTGACAAGAACCACGAAAAGTTCTTGTATTTTAAGATAAAATCTTACTCTATTAAGGAAAAAACTTCCAGCTCGCTGAAATATGTTCATTTCCTGAAAACCATCAAAACAACGAAAAGTTCTTGTATTTGAAGATAAAATCTTTTTGCTTTGAAGAAGAAAGATCTAGCTGACTGAAATAAGTTCATCAGATGAAAACCAACAAAAATTGACAAGAACCACATTTGCTGAAAACCAACAAAACCACGAAAAGTTCTTGTATTTGAAGATAAACTCTTTTTGCTTTGAAGAAGAAAGATCCAGCTGACTGAAATACGTTCATTAGATGAAAACCAACAAAAATTGACAAGAACCACGAAAAGATCTTGTATTTTAAGATAAAATCTTACTCCATTAAGGAAAAAACATCCAGCTCGCTGAAATATGTTCATTTGCTGAAAACCATCAAAACTACGAAAAGTTCTTGTATTTGAAGATAAAATCTTTTTGCTTTGAAGAAGAAAGATCTAGCTGACTGAAATAAGTTCATTAGATGAAAACCAACAAAAATTGACAAGAACCACGAAAAGGTCTTGTATTTTAAGATAGAATCTTACTCTATTGAGGAAATAACTTCCAGCTCGCTGAAATCTGTTCATTTGCTGAAAACCATCAAAACCACGAAAAGTTCTTGTATTTGAAGATAAAATCTTTTTGCTTTGAAGAAGAAAGATCTGGCTGACTGAAATAAGTTCATTAGATGAAAACCAACAAAAATTGACAAGAACCACGAAAAGTTCTTGTATTTTAAGATAAAATCTTACTCTTTTAAGGAAAAAACATCCAGCTCGCTGAAATATGTTCATTTGCTGAAAACCATCAAAACCACGAAAAGTTCTTGTATTTGAAGATAAAATCTTTTTGCTTTGAAGAAGAAAGATCTAGCTGACTGAAATAAGTTCATTAGATGAAAACCAACAAAAATTGACAAGAACCACGAAAAGTTCTTGTATTTTCAGATAGAATCTTACTCTATTAAGGAAACAACTTCCAGCTCGCTGAAATCTGTTCATTTGCTTAAAACCATCAAAACCACGAAAAGTTCTTGTATTTGAAGATAAAATCTTTTTGCTTTGAAGAAGAAAGATCTAGCTGACTGAAATAAGTTCATTAGATGAAAACCAACCAAAATTGACAAGAACCACGAAAAGTTCTTGTATTTTAAGATAAAATCTTACTCTATTAAGGAAAAAACTTCCAGCTCGCTGAAATATGTTCATTTGCTGAAAACCATCAAAACCACGAAAAGTTCTTGCATTTGAAGTTAAAATCTTTTTGCTTTGAAGAAGAAAGATCCAGCTGACTGAAATAAGTTCATTAGATGAAAACCAACAAAAATTGACAAGAACCACGAAAAGTTCTTGTATTTTAAGATAGAATCTTACTCTATTAAGGAAATAACTTCCAGCTCGCTGAAATATGTTCATTTGCTGAAAACCATCAAAACCACGAAAAGTTCTTGTATTTGAAGATAAAATCTTTTTGCTTTGAAGAAGAAAGATCTAGCTGACTGAAATAAGTTCATTAGATGAAAACCAACAAAAATTGACAAGAACCACGAAAAGTTCTTGTATTTTAAGATAAAATCTTACTCTATTAAGGAAAAAACTTCCAGCTCGCTGAAATATGTTCATTTGCTGAAAACCATCAAAACAACGAAAAGTTCTTGTATTTGAAGATAAAATCTTTTTGCTTTGAAGAAGAAAGATCTAGCTGACTGAAATAAGTTCATCAGATGAAAACCAACAAAAATTGACAAGAACCACATTTGCTGAAAACCAACAAAACCACGAAATGTTCTTGTATTTGAAGATAAACTCTTTTTGCTTTGAAGAAGAAAGATCCAGCTGACTGAAATACGTTCATTAGATGAAAACCAACAAAAATTGACAAGAACCACGAAAAGTTCTTGTATTTTAAGATAAAATCTTACTCTATTAAGGAAAAAACATCCAGCTCGCTGAAATATGTTCATTTGCTGAAAACCATCAAAACTACGAGAAGTTCTTGTATTTGAAGATAAAATCTTTTTGCTTTGAAGAAGAAAGATCTAGCTGACTGAAATAAGTTCATTAGATGAAAACCAACAAAAATTGACAAGAACCACGAAAAGTTCTTGTATTTTAAGATGGAATCTTACTCTATTAAGGAAATAACTTCCAGCTCGCTGAAATCTGTTCATTTGCTGAAAACCATCAAAACCACGAAAAGTTCTTGTATTTGAAGATAAAATCTTTTTGCTTTGAAGAAGAAAGATCTAGCTGACTGAAATATGTTCATGAGATGAAAACCAACAAAAATTGACAAGAACCACGAAAAGTTCTTGTATTTTAAGATAAAATCTTACTCTTTTAAGGAAAAAACATCCAGCTCGCTGAAATATGTTCATTTGCTGAAAACCATCAAAACCACGAAAAGTTCTTGTATTTGAAGATAAAATCTTTTTGCTTTGAAGAAGAAAGATCTAGCTGACTGAAATAAGTTCATTAGATGAAAACCAACAAAAATTGACAAGAACCACGAAAAGTTCTTGTATTTTAAGATAAAATCTTACTCTATTAAGGAAAAAACTTCCAGCTCGCTGAAATATGTTCATTTGCTGAAAACCAACAAAACCACGAAAAGTTCTTGTATTTGAAGATAAACTCTTTTTGCTTTGAAGAAGAAAGATCCAGCTGACTGAAATACGTTCATTAGATGAAAACCAACAAAAATTGACAAGAACCACGAAAAGATCTTGTATTTTAAGATAAAATCTTACTCCATTAAGGAAAAAACATCCAGCTCGCTGAAATATGTTCATTTGCTGAAAACCATCAAAACTACGAAAAGTTCTTGTATTTGAAGATAAAATCTTTTTGCTTTGAAGAAGAAAGATCTAGCTGACTGAAATAAGTTCATTAGATGAAAACCAACAAAAATTGACAAGAACCACGAAAAGTTCTTGTATTTTAAGATAGAATCTTACTCTATTAAGGAAATAACTTCCAGCTCGCTGAAATCTGTTCATTTGCTGAAAACCATCAAAACCACGAAAAGTTCTTGTATTTGAAGATAAAATCTTTTTGCTTTGAAGAAGAAAGATCTAGCTGACTGAAATAAGTTCATTAGATGAAAACCAACAAAAATTGACAAGAACCACGAAAAGTTCTTGTATTTTAAGATAAAATCTTACTCTTTTAAGGAAAAAACATCCAGCTCGCTGAAATATGTTCATTTGCTGAAAACCATCAAAACCACGAAAAGTTCTTGTATTTGAAGATAAAATCTTTTTGCTTTGAAGAAGAAAGATCTAGCTGACTGAAATAAGTTCATTAGATGAAAACCAACAAAAATTGACAAGAACCACGAAAAGTTCTTGTATTTTCAGATAGAATCTTGCTCTATTAAGGAAACAACTTCCAGCTCGCTGAAATCTGTTCATTTGCTTAAAACCATCAAAACCACGAAAAGTTCTTGTATTTGAAGATAAAATCTTTTTGCTTTGAAGAAGAAAGATCTAGCTGACTGAAATAAGTTCATTCGATGAAAACCAACCAAAATTGACAAGAACCACGAAAAGTTCTTGTATTTTAAGATAAAATCTTACTCTATTAAGGAAAAAACTTCCAGCTCGCTGAAATATGTTCATTTGCTGAAAACCATCAAAACCACGAAAAGTTCTTGCATTTGAAGTTAAAATCTTTTTGCTTTGAAGAAGAAAGATCCAGCTGACTGAAATAAGTTCATTAGATGAAAACCAACAAAAATTGACAAGAACCACGAAAAGTTCTTGTATTTTAAGATAGAATCTTACTCTATTAAGGAAATAACTTCCAGCTCGCTGAAATATGTTCATTTGCTGAAAACCATCAAAACCACGAAAACTTCTTGTATTTGAAGATAAAATCTTTTTGCTTTGAAGAAGAAAGATCTAGCTGACTGAAATAAGTTCATTAGATGAAAACCAACAAAAATTGACAAGAACCACGAAAAGTTCTTGTATTTTAAGATAAAATCTTACTCTATTAAGGAAAAAACTTCCAGCTCGCTGAAATATGTTCATTTGCTGAAAACCATCAAAACAACGAAAAGTTCTTGTATTTGAAGATAAAATCTTTTTGCTTTGAAGAAGAAAGATCTAGCTGACTGAAATAAGTTCATCAGATGAAAACCAACAAAAATTGACAAGAACCACGAAAGGTTCTTGTATTTTAAGATAAAATCTTACTCTATTAAGGAAACAACTTCCAGCTCGCTGAAATATGTTCATTTGCTGAAAACCATCAAAACCACGAAAAGTTCTTGTATTTGAAGATAAAATCTTTTTGCTTTGAAGAAGAAAGATCTAGCTGACTGAAATAAGTTCATTAGATGAAAACCAACAAAAATTGACAAGAACCACGAAAAGTTCTTGTATTTTAAGATAAAATCTTACTCTATTAAGGAAAAAACTTCCAGCTCGCTGAAATATGTTCATTTCCTGAAAACCATCAAAACAACGAAAAGTTCTTGTATTTGAAGATAAAATCTTTTTGCTTTGAAGAAGAAAGATCTAGCTGACTGAAATAAGTTCATCAGATGAAAACCAACAAAAATTGACAAGAACCACATTTGCTGAAAACCAACAAAACCACGAAAAGTTCTTGTATTTGAAGATAAACTCTTTTTGCTTTGAAGAAGAAAGATCCAGCTGACTGAAATACGTTCATTAGATGAAAACCAACAAAAATTGACAAGAACCACGAAAAGATCTTGTATTTTAAGATAAAATCTTACTCCATTGAGGAAAAAACATCCAGCTCGCTGAAATATGTTCATTTGCTGAAAACCATCAAAACTACGAAAAGTTCTTGTATTTGAAGATAAAATCTTTTTGCTTTGAAGAAGAAAGATCTAGCTGACTGAAATAAGTTCATTAGATGAAAACCAACAAAAATTGACAAGAACCACGAAAAGTTCTTGTATTTTAAGATAGAATCTTACTCTATTAAGGAAATAACTTCCAGCTCGCTGAAATCTGTTCATTTGCTGAAAACCATCAAAACCACGAAAAGTTCTTGTATTTGAAGATAAAATCTTTTTGCTTTGAAGAAGAAAGATCTAGCTGACTGAAATAAGTTCATTCGATGAAAACCAACCAAAATTGACAAGAACCACGAAAAGTTCTTGTATTTTAAGATAAAATCTTACTCTATTAAGGAAAAAACTTCCAGCTCGCTGAAATATGTTCATTTGCTGAAAACCATCAAAACCACGAAAAGTTCTTGCATTTGAAGTTAAAATCTTTTTGCTTTGAAGAAGAAAGATCCAGCTGACTGAAATAAGTTCATTAGATGAAAACCAACAAAAATTGACAAGAACCACGAAAAGTTCTTGTATTTTAAGATAGAATCTTACTCTATTAAGGAAATAACTTCCAGCTCGCTGAAATCTGTTCATTTGCTGAAAACCATCAAAACCACGAAAAGTTCTTGTATTTGAAGATAAAATCTTTTTGCTTTGAAGAAGAAAGATCTAGCTGACTGAAATAAGTTCATCAGATGAAAACCAACAAAAATTGACAAGAACCACGAAAGGTTCTTGTATTTTAAGATAAAATCTTACTCTATTAAGGAAACAACTTCCAGCTCGCTGAAATATGTTCATTTGCTGAAAACCATCAAAACCACGAAAAGTTCTTGTATTTGAAGATAAAATCTTTTTGCTTTGAAGAAGAAAGATCTAGCTGACTGAAATAAGTTCATTAGATGAAAACCAACAAAAATTGACAAGAACCACGAAAAGTTCTTGTATTTTAAGATAAAATCTTACTCTATTAAGGAAAAAACTTCCAGCTCGCTGAAATATGTTCATTTCCTGAAAACCATCAAAACAACGAAAAGTTCTTGTATTTGAAGATAAAATCTTTTTGCTTTGAAGAAGAAAGATCTAGCTGACTGAAATAAGTTCATCAGATGAAAACCAACAAAAATTGACAAGAACCACATTTGCTGAAAACCAACAAAACCACGAAAAGTTCTTGTATTTGAAGATAAACTCTTTTTGCTTTGAAGAAGAAAGATCCAGCTGACTGAAATACGTTCATTAGATGAAAACCAACAAAAATTGACAAGAACCACGAAAAGATCTTGTATTTTAAGATAAAATCTTACTCCATTAAGGAAAAAACATCCAGCTCGCTGAAATATGTTCATTTGCTGAAAACCATCAAAACTACGAAAAGTTCTTGTATTTGAAGATAAAATCTTTTTGCTTTGAAGAAGAAAGATCTAGCTGACTGAAATAAGTTCATTAGATGAAAACCAACAAAAATTGACAAGAACCACGAAAAGTTCTTGTATTTTAAGATAGAATCTTACTCTATTAAGGAAATAACTTCCAGCTCGCTGAAATCTGTTCATTTGCTGAAAACCATCAAAACCACGAAAAGTTCTTGTATTTGAAGATAAAATCTTTTTGCTTTGAAGAAGAAAGATCTAGCTGACTGAAATAAGTTCATTCGATGAAAACCAACCAAAATTGACAAGAACCACGAAAAGTTCTTGTATTTTAAGATAAAATCTTACTCTATTAAGGAAAAAACTTCCAGCTCGCTGAAATATGTTCATTTGCTGAAAACCATCAAAACCACGAAAAGTTCTTGCATTTGAAGTTAAAATCTTTTTGCTTTGAAGAAGAAAGATCCAGCTGACTGAAATAAGTTCATTAGATGAAAACCAACAAAAATTGACAAGAACCACGAAAAGTTCTTGTATTTTAAGATAGAATCTTACTCTATTAAGGAAATAACTTCCAGCTCGCTGAAATATGTTCATTTGCTGAAAACCATCAAAACCACGAAAAGTTCTTGTATTTGAAGATAAAATCTTTTTGCTTTGAAGAAGAAAGATCTAGCTGACTGAAATAAGTTCATTAGATGAAAACCAACAAAAATTGACAAGAACCACGAAAAGTTCTTGTATTTTAAGATAAAATCTTACTCTATTAAGGAAAAAACTTCCAGCTCGCTGAAATATGTTCATTTCCTGAAAACCATCAAAACAACGAAAAGTTCTTGTATTTGAAGATAAAATCTTTTTGCTTTGAAGAAGAAAGATCTAGCTGACTGAAATAAGTTCATCAGATGAAAACCAACAAAAATTGACAAGAACCACATTTGCTGAAAACCAACAAAACCACGAAAAGTTCTTGTATTTGAAGATAAAATCTTTTTGCTTTGAAGAAGAAAGATCCAGCTGACTGAAATAAGTTCATTAGATGAAAACCAACAAAAATTGACAAGAACCACGAAAAGTTCTTGTATTTTAAGATAAAATATTACTTTATTAAGGAAAAAACTCCCAGCTCGCTGAAATATGTTCATATGCTGAAAACCATCAAAACCACGAAAAGTTCTTGTATTTGAAGATAAAATCTTTTTGCTTTGAAGAAGAAAGATCCAGCTGACTGAAATAAGTTCATGAGATGAAAACCAAAAAAAATTGACAAGAACCACGAAAAGTTCTTGTATTTTAAGATAAAATCTTACTCTATTAAGGAAAAAACTTCCAGCTCGCTGAAATATGTTCATTTGCTGAAAACCATCAAAACCATGAAAAGTTCTTGTATTTGAAGATAAAATCTTTTTGCTTTGAAGAAGAAAGATCTAGCTGACTGAAATAAGTTCATCTGATGAAAACCAACAAAAATTGAAAAGAACCACTTAAAGTTCTTGTATTTTAAGATAAAATCTTACTCTATTAAGGAAAAAACTTCCAGCTCGCTGAAATATGTACATTTGCTGAAAACCATCAAAACCACGAAAAGTTCTTGTATTTGAAGATAAAATCTTTTTGCTTTGAAGAAGAAAGATCCAGCTGACTGAAATAAGTTCATGAGATGAAAACCAACAAAAATTGACAAGAACCACGAAAAGTTCTTGTATTTTAAGATAAAATCTTACGCTATTAAAGAAAAAACTCCCAGCTCGCTGAAATATGTTCATTTGCTGAAAACCAACAAAACCACGAAAAGTTCTTGTATTTGAAGATAAAATCTTTTTGCTTTGAAGAAGAAAGATCTCGCTGACTGAAATAAGTTCATTAGATGAAAACCAACAAAAATTGACAAGAACCACGAAACGTTCTTGTATTTTAAGATAGAATCTTACTCTATTAAAGAAAAAACTCCCAGCTCGCTGAAATATGTTCATTTGCTGAAAACCAACAAAACCACGAAAAGTTCTTGTATTTGAAGATAAAATCTTTTTGCTTTGAAGAAGAAAGATCTCGCTGACTGAAATAAGTTCATTAGATGAAAACCAACAAAAATTGACAAGAACCACGAAAAGTTCTTGTATTTTAAGATAGAATCTTACTCTATTAAGGAAAAAACTTCCAGCTCGCTGAAATATGTTCATTTGCTGAAAACCATCAAAACCACGAAAAGTTCTTGTATTTGAAGATAAAATCTTTTTGCTTTGAAGAAGAAAGATCTAGCTGACTGAAATAAGTTCATTAGATGAAAACCAACAAAAATTGACAAGAACCACGAAAAGTTCTTGTATTTTCAGATAGAATCTTACTCTATTAAAGAAAAAACTCCCAGCTCGCTGAAATATGTTCATTTGCTGAAAACCAACAAAACCACGAAAAGTTCTTGTATTTGAAGATAAAATCTTTTTGCTTTGAAGAAGAAAGATCTCGCTGACTGAAATAAGTTCATTAGATGAAAACCAACAAAAATTGACAAGAACCACGAAAAGTTCTTGTATTTTAAGATAGAATCTTACTCTATTAAGGAAAAAACTTCCAGCTCGCTGAAATATGTTCATTTGCTGAAAACCATCAAAACCACGAAAAGTTCTTGTATTTGAAGATAAAATCTTTTTGCTTTCAAGAAGAAAGATCTCGCTGACTGAAATAAGTTCATTAGATGAAAACCAACAAAAATTGACAAGAACCACGAAAAGTTCTTGTATTTTCAGATAGAATCTTACGCTATTAAAGAAAAAACTCCCAGCTCGCTGAAATATGTTCATTTGCTGAAAACCAACAAAACCACGAAAAGTTCTTGTATTTGAAGATAAAATCTTTTTGCTTTGAAGAAGAAAGATCTCGCTGACTGAAATAAGTTCATTAGATGAAAACCAACAAAAATTGACAAGAACCACGAAAAGTTCTTGTATTTTAAGATAGAATCTTACGCTATTAAAGAAAAAACTCCCAGCTCGCTGAAATATGTTCATTTGCTGAAAACCAACAAAACCACGAAAAGTTCTTGTATTTGAAGATAAAATCTTTTTGCTTTGAAGAAGAAAGATCTCGCTGACTGAAATAAGTTCATTAGATGAAAACCAACAAAAATTGACAAGAACCACGAAAAGTTCTTGTATTTTAAGATAGAATCTTACTCTATTAAGGAAAAAACTTCCAGCTCGCTGAAATATGTTCATTTGCTGAAAACCATCAAAACCACGAAAAGTTCTTGTATTTGAAGATAAAATCTTTTTGCTTTGAAGAAGAAAGATCTAGCTGACTGAAATAAGTTCATTAGATGAAAACCAACAAAAATTGACAAGAACCACGAAAAGTTCTTGTATTTTCAGATAGAATCTTACTCTATTAAGGAAACAACTTCCAGCTCGCTGAAATCTGTTCATTTGCTTAAAACCATCAAAACCACGAAAAGTTCTTGTATTTGAAGATAAAATCTTTTTGCTTTGAAGAAGAAAGATCTAGCTGACTGAAATAAGTTCATTAGATGAAAACCAACAAAAATTGACAAGAACCACGAAAAGTTCTTGTATTTTAAGATAAAATCTTACTCTATTAAGGAAAAAACTTCCAGCTCGCTGAAATATGTTCATTTGCTGAAAACCATCAAAACCACGAAAAGTTCTTGCATTTGAAGATAAAATCTTTTTGCTTTGAAGAAGAAAGATCCAGCTGACTGAAATAAGTTCTTTAGATGAAAACCAACAAAAATTGACAAGAACCACGAAAAGTTCTTGTATTTTAAGATAGAATCTTACTCTATTAAGGAAATAACTTCCAGCTCGCTGAAATATGTTCATTTGCTGAAAACCATCAAAACCACGAAAAGTTCTTGTATTTGAAGATAAAATCTTTTTGCTTTGAAGAAGAAAGATCTAGCTGACTGAAATAAGTTCATTAGATGAAAACCAACAAAAATTGACAAGAACCACGAAAAGTTCTTGTATTTTAAGATAAAATCTTACTCTATTAAGGAAAAAACTTCCAGCTCGCTGAAATATGTTCATTTCCTGAAAACCATCAAAACAACGAAAAGTTCTTGTATTTGAAGATAAAATCTTTTTGCTTTGAAGAAGAAAGATCTAGCTGACTGAAATAAGTTCATCAGATGAAAACCAACAAAAATTGACAAGAACCACATTTGCTGAAAACCAACAAAACCACGAAATGTTCTTGTATTTGAAGATAAACTCTTTTTGCTTTGAAGAAGAAAGATCCAGCTGACTGAAATACGTTCATTAGATGACAACCAACAAAAATTGACAAGAACCACGAAAAGTTCTTGTATTTTAAGATAAAATCTTACTCTATTAAGGAAAAAACATCCAGCTCGCTGAAATATGTTCATTTGCTGAAAACCATCAAAACTACGAGAAGTTCTTGTATTTGAAGATAAAAACTTTTTGCTTTGAAGAAGAAAGATCTAGCTGACTGAAATAAGTTCATTAGATGAAAACCAACAAAAATTGACAAGAACCACGAAAAGTTCTTGTATTTTAAGATGGAATCTTACTCTATTAAGGAAATAACTTCCAGCTCGCTGAAATCTGTTCATTTGCTGAAAACCATCAAAACCACGAAAAGTTCTTGTATTTGAAGATAAAATCTTTTTGCTTTGAAGAAGAAAGATCTAGCTGACTGAAATATGTTCATTAGATGAAAACCAACAAAAATTGACAAGAACCACGAAAAGTTCTTGTATTTTAAGATAAAATCTTACTCTTTTAAGGAAAAAACATCCAGCTCGCTGAAATCTGTTCATTTGCTGAAAACCATCAAAACCACGAAAAGTTCTTGCATTTGAAGATAAAATCTTTTTGCTTTGAAGAAGAAAGATCTTGCTGACTGAAATAAGTTCATTAGATGAAAACCAACAAAAATTGACAAGAACCACGAAAAGTTCTTGTATTTTAAGATAGAATCTTACTCTATTAAGGAAATAACTTCCAGCTCGCCGAAATCTGTTCATTTGCTGAAAACCATCAAAACCACGAAAAGTTCTTGTATTTGAAGATAAAATCTTTTTGCTTTGAAGAAGAAAGATCTAGCTGACTGAAATAAGTTCATTAGATGAAAACCAACAAAAATTGACAAGAACCACGAAAAGTTCTTGTATTTTAAGATAGAATCTTACTCTATTAAGGAAATAACTTCCAGCTCGCCGAAATCTGTTCATTTGCTGAAAACCATCAAAACCACGAAAAGTTCTTGTATTTGAAGATAAAATCTTTTTGCTTTGAAGAAGAAAGATCTAGCTGACTGAAATAAGTTCATTAGATGAAAACCAACAAAAATTGACAAGAACCACGAAAAGTTCTTGTATTTTAAGATAAAATATTACTTTATTAAGGAAAAAACTCCCAGCTCGCTGAAATATGTTCATTTGCTGAAAACCATCAAAACCACGAAAAGTTCTTGTATTTGAAGATAAAATCTTTTTGCTTTGAAGAAGAAAGATCCAGCTGACTGAAATAAGTTCATCAGATGAAAACCAACAAAAATTGACAAGAACCACTTAAAGTTCTTGTATTTTAAGATAAAATCTTACTCTATTAAGGAAAAAACTTCCAGCTCGCTGAAATATGCACATTTGCTGAAAACCATCAAAACCACGAAAAAGTTCTTGTATTTGAAGATAAAATCTTTTTGCTTTGAAGAAGAAAGATCCAGCTGACTGAAATAAGTTCATGAGATGAAAACCAACAAAAATTGACAAGAACCACGAAAAGTTCTTGTATTTTAAGATAAAATCTTACTCTATTCAGGAAAAAACTTCCAGCTCGCTGAAATATGTTCATTTGCTGAAAACCATCAAAACAACGAAAAGTTCTTGTATTTGAAGATAAAATCTTTTTGCTTTGAAGAAGAAAGATCTAGCTGACTGAAATAAGTTCATTAGATGAAAACCAACAAAAATTGACAAGAACCACGAAAAGTTCTTGTATTTTAAGATAAAATCTTACGCTATTAAAGAAAAAACTCCCAGCTCGCTGAAATATGTTCATTTGCTGAAAACCAACAAAACCACGAAAAGTTCTTGTATTTGAAGATAAAATCTTTTTGCTTTGAAGAAGAAAGATCTCGCTGACTGAAATAAGTTCATTAGATGAAAACCAACAAAAATTGACAAGAACCACGAAAAGTTCTTGTATTTTAAGATAGAATCTTACGCTATTAAAGAAAAAACTCCCAGCTCGCTGAAATATGTTCATTTGCTGAAAACCAACAAAACCACGAAAAGTTCTTGTATTTGAAGATAAAATCTTTTTGCTTTGAAGAAGAAAGATCTCGCTGACTGAAATAAGTTCATTAGATGAAAACCAACAAAAATTGACAAGAACCACGAAAAGTTCTTGTATTTTAAGATAGAATCTTACTCTATTAAGGAAAAAACTTCCAGCTCGCTGAAATATGTTCATTTGCTGAAAACCATCAAAACTACGAAAAGTTCTTGTATTTGAAGATAAAATCTTTTTGCTTTGAAGAAGAAAGATCTAGCTGACTGAAATAAGTTCATTAGATGAAAACCAACAAAAATTGACAAGAACCACGAAAAGTTCTTGTATTTTAAGATGGAATCTTACTCTATTAAGGAAATAACTTCCAGCTCGCTGAAATCTGTTCATTTGCTGAAAACCATCAAAACCACGAAAAGTTCTTGTATTTGAAGATAAAATCTTTTTGCTTTGAAGAAGAAAGATCTAGCTGACTGAAATAAGTTCATTAGATGAAAACGAACAAAAATTGACTAGAACCACGAAAAGTTCTTGTATTTTAAGATAAAATCTTACTCTTTTAAGGAAAAAACATCCAGCTCGCTGAAATATGTTCATTTGCTGAAAACCATCAAAACCACGAAAAGTTCTTGTATTTGAAGATAAAATCTTTTTGCTTTGAAGAAGAAAGATCTAGCTGACTGAAATAAGTTCATTAGATGAAAACCAACAAAAATTGACAAGAACCACGAAAAGTTCTTGTATTTTCAGATAGAATCTTACTCTATTAAGGAAACAACTTCCAGCTCGCTGAAATCTGTTCATTTGCTGAAAACCAACAAAACCACCAAAAGTTCTTGTATTTGAAGATAAAATCTTTTTGCTTTGAAGAAGAAAGATCTAGCTGACTGAAATAAGTTCATTAGATGAAAACCAACAAAAATTGACAAGAACCACGAAAAGTTCTTGTATTTTAAGATAAAATCTTACTCTATTAAGGAAAAAACTTCCAGCTCGCTGAAATCTGTTCATTTGCTGAAAACCAACAAAACCACCAAAAGTTCTTGTATTTGAAGATAAAATCTTTTTGCTTTGAAGAAGAAAGATCTCGCTGACTGAAATAAGTTCATTAGATGAAAACCAACAAAAATTGACAAGAACCACGAAAAGTTCTTGTATTTTAAGATAGAATCTTACGCTATTAAAGAAAAAACTCCCAGCTCGCTGAAATATGTTCATTTGCTGAAAACCAACAAAACCACGAAAAGTTCTTGTATTTGAAGATAAAATCTTTTTGCTTTGAAGAAGAAAGATCTCGCTGACTGAAATAAGTTCATTAGATGAAAACCAACAAAAATTGACAAGAACCACGAAAAGTTCTTGTATTTTAAGATAGAATCTTACTCTATTAAGGAAAAAACTTCCAGCTCGCTGAAATATGTTCATTTGCTGAAAACCATCAAAACTACGAAAAGTTCTTGTATTTGAAGATAAAATCTTTTTGCTTTGAAGAAGAAAGATCCAGCTGACTGAAATAAGTTCATTAGATGAAAACCAACAAAAATTGACAAGAACCACGAAAAGTTCTTGTATTTTAAGATGGAATCTTACTCTATTAAGGAAATAACTTCCAGCTCGCTGAAATCTGTTCATTTGCTGAAAACCATCAAAACCACGAAAAGTTCTTGTATTTGAAGATAAAATCTTTTTGCTTTGAAGAAGAAAGATCTAGCTGACTGAAATAAGTTCATTAGATGAAAACGAACAAAAATTGACAAGAACCACGAAAAGTTCTTGTATTTTAAGATAAAATCTTACTCTTTTAAGGAAAAAACATCCAGCTCGCTGAAATATGTTCATTTGCTGAAAACCATCAAAACCACGAAAAGTTCTTGTATTTGAAGATAAAATCTTTTTGCTTTGAAGAAGAAAGATCTAGCTGACTGAAATAAGTTCATTAGATGAAAACCAACAAAAATTGACAAGAACCACGAAAAGTTCTTGTATTTTCAGATAGAATCTTACTCTATTAAGGAAACAACTTCCAGCTCGCTGAAATCTGTTCATTTGCTGAAAACCAACAAAACCACCAAAAGTTCTTGTATTTGAAGATAAAATCTTTTTGCTTTGAAGAAGAAAGATCTAGCTGACTGAAATAAGTTCATTAGATGAAAACCAACAAAAATTGACAAGAACCACGAAAAGTTCTTGTATTTTAAGATAAAATCTTACTCTATTAAGGAAAAAACTTCCAGCTCGCTGAAATCTGTTCATTTGCTGAAAACCAACAAAACCACCAAAAGTTCTTGTATTTGAAGATAAAATCTTTTTGCTTTGAAGAAGAAAGATCTAGCTGACTGAAATAAGTTCATTAGATGAAAACCAACAAAAATTGACAAGAACCACGAAAAGTTCTTGTATTTTAAGATAGAATCTTACTCTATTAAGGAAATAACTTCCAGCTCGCTGAAATCTGTTCATTTGCTGAAAACCATCAAAACCACGAAAAGTTCTTGTATTTGAAGATAAAATCTTTTTGCTTTGAAGAAGAAAGATCCAGCTGACTGAAATAAGTTCATTAGATGAAAACCAACAAAAATTGACAAGAACCACGAAAAGTTCTTGTATTTTAAGATAAAATCTTACTCTGTTAAGGAAAAAACTTCCAGCTCGCTGAAATCTGTTCATTTGCTGAAAACCAACAAAACCACCAAAAGTTCTTGTATTTGAGGATAAAATCTTTTTGCTTTGAAGAAGAAAGATCGAGCTGACTGAAATAAGTTCATTAGATGAAAACCAACAAAAATTGACAAGAACCACGAAAAGTTCTTGTATTTTAAGATAGAATCTTACTCTATCAAGGAAATAACTTCCAGCTCGCTGAAATCTGTTCATTTGCTGAAAACCATCAAAACCACGAAAAGTTCTTGTATTTGAAGATAAAATCTTTTTGCTTTGAAGAAGAAAGATCTAGCTGACTGAAATAAGTTCATTAGATGAAAACCTACAAAAATTGACAAGAACCACGAAAAGTTCTTGTATTTTAAGATAAAATCTTACTCTATTGAGGAAATAACTTCCAGCTCGCTGAAATCTGTTCATTTGCTGAAAACCATCAAAACCACGAAAAGTTCTTGTATTTGAAGATAAAATCTTTTTGCTTTGAAGAAGAAAGATCGAGCTGACTGAAATAAGTTCATTAGATGAAAACCAAAAAAATTGACAAGAACCACGAAAAGTTCTTGTATTTTAAGATAAAATATTACTTTATTAAGGAAAAAACTCCCAGCTCGCTGAAATATGTTCATTTGCTGAAAACCATCAAAACAACGAAAAGTTCTTGTATTTGAAGATAAAATCTTTTTGCTTTGAAGAAGAAAGATCCAGCTGACTGAAATAAGTTCATGAGATGAAAACCAACAAAAATTGACAAGAACCACGAAAAGTTCTTGTATTTTAAGATAAAATCTTACTCTATTCAGGAAATAACTTCCAGCTCGCTGAAATATGTTCATTTGCTGAAAACCATCAAAACAACGAAAAGTTCTTGTATTTGAAGATAAAATCTTTTTGCTTTGAAGAAGAAAGATCTAGCTGACTGAAATAAGTTCATTAGATGAAAACCAACAAAAATTGACAAGAACCACGAAAAGTTCTTGTATTTTAAGATAAAATCTTACGCTATTAAAGAAAAAACTCCCAGCTCGCTGAAATATGTTCATTTGCTGAAAACCAACAAAACCACGAAAAGTTCTTGTATTTGAAGATAAAATCTTTTTGCTTTGAAGAAGAAAGATCTCGCTGACAGAAATAAGTTCATTAGATGAAAACCAACAAAAATTGACAAGAACCACGAAAAGTTCTTGTATTTTAAGATAGAATCTTACGCTATTAAAGAAAAAACTCCCAGCTCGCTGAAATATGTTCATTTGCTGAAAACCAACAAAACCACGAAAAGTTCTTGTATTTGAAGATAAAATCTTTTTGCTTTGAAGAAGAAAGATCTCGCTGACTGAAATAAGTTCATTAGATGAAAACCAACAAAAATTGACAAGAACCACGAAAAGTTCTTGTATTTTAAGATAGAATCTTACTCTATTAAGGAAAAAACTTCCAGCTCGCTGAAATATGTTCATTTGCTGAAAACCATCAAAACTACGAAAAGTTCTTGTATTTGAAGATAAAATCTTTTTGCTTTGAAGAAGAAAGATCTAGCTGACTGAAATAAGTTCATTAGATGAAAACCAACAAAAATTGACAAGAACCACGAAAAGTTCTTGTATTTTAAGATGGAATCTTACTCTATTAAGGAAATAACTTCCAGCTCGCTGAAATCTGTTCATTTGCTGAAAACCATCAAAACCACGAAAAGTTCTTGTATTTGAAGATAAAATCTTTTTGCTTTGAAGAAGAAAGATCTAGCTGACTGAAATAAGTTCATTAGATGAAAACCAACAAAAATTGACAAGAACCACGAAAAGTTCTTGTATTTTAAGATAAAATCTTACTCTATTAAGGAAAAAACTTCCAGCTCGCTGAAATATGTACATTTGCTGAAAACCATCAAAACCACGAAAAGTTCTTGTATTTGAAGATAAAATCTTTTTGCTTTGAAGAAGAAAGATCCAGTTGACTGAAATAAGTTCATGAGATGAAAACCAACAAAAATTGACAAGAACCACGAAAAGTTCTTGTATTTTAAGATAAAATCTTACTCTATTCAGGAAAAAACTTCCAGCTCGCTGAAATATGTTCATTTGCTGAAAACCATCAAAACAACGAAAAGTTCTTGTATTTGAAGATAAAATCTTTTTGCTTTGAAGAAGAAAGATCCAGCTGACTGAAATAAGTTCATTAGATGAAAACCAACAAAAATTGACAAGAACCACGAAAAGTTCTTGTATTTTAAGATAAAATCTTACGCTATTAAAGAAAAAACTCCCAGCTCGCTGAAATATGTTCATTTGCTGAAAACCAACAAAACCACGAAAAGTTCTTGTATTTGAAGATAAAATCTTTTTGCTTTGAAGAAGAAAGATCTCGCTGACTGAAATAAGTTCATTAGATGAAAACCAACAAAAATTGACAAGAACCACAAAAAGTTCTTGTATTTTAAGATAGAATCTTACGCTATTAAAGAAAAAACTCCCAGCTCGCTGAAATATGTTCATTTGCTGAAAACCAACAAAACCACGAAAAGTTCTTGTATTTGAAGATAAAATCTTTTTGCTTTGAAGAAGAAAGATCTCGCTGACTGAAATAAGTTCATTAGATGAAAACCAACAAAAATTGACAAGAACCACGAAAAGTTCTTGTATTTTAAGATAGAATCTTACTCTATTAAGGAAAAAACTTCCAGCTTGCTGAAATATGTTCATTTGCTGAAAACCATCAAAACTACGAAAAGTTCTTGTATTTGAAGATAAAATCTTTTTGCTTTGAAGAAGAAAGATCCAGCTGACTGAAATAAGTTCATTAGATGAAAACCAACAAAAATTGACAAGAACCACGAAAAGTTCTTGTATTTTAAGATAAAATCTTACTCCATTCAGGAAAAAACTTCCAGCTCGCTGAAATATGTTCATTTGCTGAAAACCATCAAAACCACGAAAAGTTCTTGCATTTGAAGATAAAATCTTTTTGCTTTGAAGAAGAAAGATCCAGCTGACTGAAATAAGTTCATTAGATGAAAACCAACAAAAATTGACAAGAACCACGAAAAGTTCTTGTATTTTAAGATAGAATCTTACTCTATTAAGGAAAAAACTTCCAGCTCGCTGAAATATGTTCATTTGCTGAAAACCATCAAAACTACGAAAAGTTCTTGTATTTGAAGATAAAATCTTTTTGCTTTGAAGAAGAAAGATCTAGCTGACTGAAATAAGTTCATTAGATGAAAACCAACAAAAATTGACAAGAACCACGAAAAGTTCTTGTATTTTAAGATGGAATCTTACTCTATTAAGGAAATAACTTCCAGCTCGCTGAAATCTGTTCATTTGCTGAAAACCATCGAAACCACGAAAAGTTCTTGTATTTGAAGATAAAATCTTTTTGCTTTGAAGAAGAAAGATCTAGCTGACTGAAATAAGTTCATTAGATGAAAACCAACAAAAATTGACAAGAACCACGAAAAGTTCTTGTATTTTAAGATAAAATCTTACTCCATTCAGGAAAAAACTTCCAGCTCGCTGAAATATGTTCATTTGCTGAAAACCATCAAAACCACGAAAAGTTCTTGCATTTGAAGATAAAATCTTTTTGCTTTGAAGAAGAAAGATCCAGCTGACTGAAATAAGTTCATTAGATGAAAACCAACAAAAATTGACAAGAACCACGAAAAGTTCTTGTATTTTAAGATAAAATCTTACTCTATTAAGGAAAAAACTTCCAGCTCGCTGAAATCTGTTCATTTGCTGAAAACCAACAAAACCACCAAAAGTTCTTGTATTTGAAGATAAAATCTTTTTGCTTTGAAGAAGAAAGATCTCGCTGACTGAAATAAGTTCATTAGATGAAAACCAACAAAAATTGACAAGAACCACGAAAAGTTCTTGTATTTTAAGATAGAATCTTACGCTATTAAAGAAAAAACTCCCAGCTCGCTGAAATATGTTCATTTGCTGAAAACCATCAAAACCACGAAAAGTTCTTGTATTTGAAGATAAAATCTTTTTGCTTTGAAGAAGAAAGATCTAGCTGACTGAAATAAGTTCATTAGATGAAAACCAACAAAAATTGACAAGAACCACGAAAAGTTCTTGTATTTTAAGATAGAATCTTACTCTATCAAGGAAATAACTTCCAGCTCGCTGAAATCTGTTCATTTGCTGAAAACCATCAAAACCACGAAAAGTTCTTGTATTTGAAGATAAAATCTTTTTGCTTTGAAGAAGAAAGATCTAGCTGACTGAAATAAGTTCATTAGATGAAAACCAACAAAAATTGACAAGAACCACGAAAAGTTCTTGTATTTTAAGATAAAATCTTACTCTATTCAGGAAAAAACTTCCAGCTCGCTGAAATATGTTCATTTGCTGAAAACCATCAAAACAACGAAAAGTTCTTGTATTTGAAGATAAAATCTTTTTGCTTTGAAGAAGAAAGATCCAGCTGACTGAAATAAGTTCATGAGATGAAAACCAACAAAAATTGACAAGAACCACGAAAAGTTCTTGTATTTTAAGATAAAATCTTACTCTATTCAGGAAAAAACTTCCAGCTCGCTGAAATATGTTCATTTGCTGAAAACCATCAAAACAACGAAAAGTTCTTGTATTTGAAGATAAAATCTTTTTGCTTTGAAGAAGAAAGATCTAGCTGACTGAAATAAGTTCATTAGATGAAAACCAACAAAAATTGACAAGAACCACGAAAAGTTCTTGTATTTTAAGATAGAATCTTACGCTATTAAAGAAAAAACTCCCAGCTCGCTGAAATATGTTCATTTGCTGAAAACCAACAAAACCACGAAAAGTTCTTGTATTTGAAGATAAAATCTTTTTGCTTTGAAGAAGAAAGATCTCGCTGACTGAAATAAGTTCATTAGATGAAAACCAACAAAAATTGACAAGAACCACGAAAAGTTCTTGTATTTTAAGATAGAATCTTACTCTATTAAGGAAAAAACTTCCAGCTCGCTGAAATATGTTCATTTGCTGAAAACCATCAAAACTACGAAAAGTTCTTGTATTTGAAGATAAAATCTTTTTGCTTTGAAGAAGAAAGATCTAGCTGACTGAAATAAGTTCATTAGATGAAAACGAACAAAAATTGACAAGAACCACGAAAAGTTCTTGTATTTTAAGATAAAATCTTACTCTTTTAAGGAAAAAACATCCAGCTCGCTGAAATATGTTCATTTGCTGAAAACCATCAAAACCACGAAAAGTTCTTGTATTTGAAGATAAAATCTTTTTGCTTTGAAGAAGAAAGATCTAGCTGACTGAAATAAGTTCATTAGATGAAAACCAACAAAAATTGACAAGAACCACGAAAAGTTCTTGTATTTTAAGATAGAATCTTACTCTATCAAGGAAATAACTTCCAGCTCGCTGAAATCTGTTCATTTGCTGAAAACCATCAAAACCACGAAAAGTTCTTGTATTTGAAGATAAAATCTTTTTGCTTTGAAGAAGAAAGATCTAGCTGACTGAAATAAGTTCATTAGATGAAAACCAACAAAAATTGACAAGAACCACGAAAAGTTCTTGTATTTTAAGATAAAATCTTACTCTATTCAGGAAAAAACTTCCAGCTCGCTGAAATATGTTCATTTGCTGAAAACCATCAAAACAACGAAAAGTTCTTGTATTTGAAGATAAAATCTTTTTGCTTTGAAGAAGAAAGATCCAGCTGACTGAAATAAGTTCATGAGATGAAAACCAACAAAAATTGACAAGAACCACGAAAAGTTCTTGTATTTTAAGATAAAATCTTACTCTATTCAGGAAAAAACTTCCAGCTCGCTGAAATATGTTCATTTGCTGAAAACCATCAAAACAACGAAAAGTTCTTGTATTTGAAGATAAAATCTTTTTGCTTTGAAGAAGAAAGATCTAGCTGACTGAAATAAGTTCATTAGATGAAAACCAACAAAAATTGACAAGAACCACGAAAAGTTCTTGTATTTTAAGATAGAATCTTACGCTATTAAAGAAAAAACTCCCAGCTCGCTGAAATATGTTCATTTGCTGAAAACCAACAAAACCACGAAAAGTTCTTGTATTTGAAGATAAAATCTTTTTGCTTTGAAGAAGAAAGATCTCGCTGACTGAAATAAGTTCATTAGATGAAAACCAACAAAAATTGACAAGAACCACGAAAAGTTCTTGTATTTTAAGATAGAATCTTACTCTATTAAGGAAAAAACTTCCAGCTCGCTGAAATATGTTCATTTGCTGAAAACCATCAAAACTACGAAAAGTTCTTGTATTTGAAGATAAAATCTTTTTGCTTTGAAGAAGAAAGATCTAGCTGACTGAAATAAGTTCATTAGATGAAAACGAACAAAAATTGACAAGAACCACGAAAAGTTCTTGTATTTTAAGATAAAATCTTACTCTTTTAAGGAAAAAACATCCAGCTCGCTGAAATATGTTCATTTGCTGAAAACCATCAAAACCACGAAAAGTTCTTGTATTTGAAGATAAAATCTTTTTGCTTTGAAGAAGAAAGATCGAGCTGACTGAAATAAGTTCATTAGATGAAAACCAACAAAAATTGACAAGAACCACGAAAAGTTCTTGTATTTTAAGATAAAATCTTACTCCATTCAGGAAAAAACTTCCAGCTCGCTGAAATATGTTCATTTGCTGAAAACCATCAAAACCACGAAAAGTTCTTGCATTTGAAGATAAAATCTTTTTGCTTTGAAGAAGAAAGATCCAGCTGACTGAAATAAGTTCATTAGATGAAAACCAACAAAAATTGACAAGAACCACGAAAAGTTCTTGTATTTTAAGATAAAATCTTACTCTATTAAGGAAAAAACTTCCAGCTCGCTGAAATCTGTTCATTTGCTGAAAACCAACAAAACCACCAAAAGTTCTTGTATTTGAAGATAAAATCTTTTTGCTTTGAAGAAGAAAGATCTAGCTGACTGAAATATGTTCATGAGATGAAAACCAACAAAAATTGACAAGAACCACGAAAAGTTCTTGTATTTTAAGATAGAATCTTACTCTATTAAGGAAATAACTTCCAGCTCGCTGAAATCTGTTCATTTGCTGAAAACCATCAAAACCACGAAAAGTTCTTGTATTTGAAGATAAAATCTTTTTGCTTTGAAGAAGAAAGATCTCGCTGACTGAAATAAGTTCATTAGATGAAAACCAACAAAAATTGACAAGAACCACGAAAAGTTCTTGTATTTTAAGATAGAATCTTACGCTATTAAAGAAAAAACTCCCAGCTCGCTGAAATATGTTCATTTGCTGAAAACCAACAAAACCACGAAAAGTTCTTGTATTTGAAGATAAAATCTTTTTGCTTTGAAGAAGAAAGATCTCGCTGACTGAAATAAGTTCATTAGATGAAAACCAACAAAAATTGACAAGAACCACGAAAAGTTCTTGTATTTTAAGATAGAATCTTACTCTATTAAGGAAAAAACTTCCAGCTCGCTGAAATATGTTCATTTGCTGAAAACCATCAAAACTACGAAAAGTTCTTGTATTTGAAGATAAAATCTTTTTGCTTTGAAGAAGAAAGATCTAGCTGACTGAAATAAGTTCATTAGATGAAAGCCAACAAAAATTGACAAGAACCACGAAAAGTTCTTGTATTTTCAGATAGAATCTTACTCTATTAAGGAAACAACTTCCAGCTTGCTGAAATCTGTTCATTTGCTTAAAACCATCAAAACCACGAAAAGTTCTTGTATTTGAAGATAAAATCTTTTTGCTTTGAAGAAGAAAGATCTAGCTGACTGAAATAAGTTCATTAGATGAAAACCAACAAAAATTGACAAGAACCACGAAAAGTTCTTGTATTTTAAGATAAAATCTTACTCTATTAAGGAAAAAACTTCCAGCTCGCTGTAATCTGTTCATTTGCTGAAAACCAACAAAACCACCAAAAGTTCTTGTATTTGAGGATAAAATCTTTTTGCTTTGAAGAAGAAAGATCTAGCTGACTGAAATAAGTTCATTAGATGAAAACCAACAAAAATTGACAAGAACCACGAAAAGTTCTTGTATTTTAAGATAGAATCTTACTCTATCAAGGAAATAACTTCCAGCTCGCTGAAATCTGTTCATTTGCTGAAAACCATCAAAACCACGAAAAGTTCTTGTATTTGAAGATAAAATCTTTTTGCTTTGAAGAAGAAAGATCTAGCTGACTGAAATAAGTTCATTAGATGAAAACCAACAAAAATTGACAAGAACCACGAAAAGTTCTTGTATTTTAAGATAAAATCTTACTCTATTCAGGAAAAAACTTCCAGCTCGCTGAAATATGTTCATTTGCTGAAAACCATCAAAACAACGAAAAGTTCTTGTATTTGAAGATAAAATCTTTTTGCTTTGAAGAAGAAAGATCCAGCTGACTGAAATAAGTTCATGAGATGAAAACCAACAAAAATTGACAAGAACCACGAAAAGTTCTTGTATTTTAAGATAAAATCTTACTCTATTCAGGAAAAAACTTCCAGCTCGCTGAAATATGTTCATTTGCTGAAAACCATCAAAACAACGAAAAGTTCTTGTATTTGAAGATAAAATCTTTTTGCTTTGAAGAAGAAAGATCTAGCTGAATGAAATAAGTTCATTAGATGAAAACCAACAAAAATTGACAAGAACCACGAAAAGTTCTTGTATTTTAAGATAAAATCTTACGCTATTAAAGAAAAAACTCCCAGCTCGCTGAAATATGTTCATTTGCTGAAAACCAACAAAACCACGAAAAGTTCTTGTATTTGAAGATAAAATCTTTTTGCTTTGAAGAAGAAAGATCTCGCTGACTGAAATAAGTTCATTAGATGAAAACCAACAAAAATTGACAAGAACCACGAAAAGTTCTTGTATTTTAAGATAGAATCTTACGCTATTAAAGAAAAAACTCCCAGCTCGCTGAAATATGTTCATTTGCTGAAAACCAACAAAACCACGAAAAGTTCTTGTATTTGAAGATAAAATCTTTTGGCTTTGAAGAAGAAAGATCTAGCTGACTGAAATAAGTTCATTCGATGAAAACCAACAAAAATTGACAAGAACCACGAAAAGTTCTTGTATTTTAAGATGGAATCTTACTCTATTAAGGAAATAACTTCCAGCTCGCTGAAATCTGTTCATTTGCTGAAAACCATCAAAACCACGAAAAGTTCTTGTATTTGAAGATAAAATCTTTTTGCTTTGAAGAAGAAAGATCTAGCTGACTGAAATAAGTTCATTAGATGAAAACGAACAAAAATTGACAAGAACCACGAAAAGTTCTTGTATTTTAAGATAAAATCTTACTCTTTTAAGGAAAAAACATCCAGCTCGCTGAAATATGTTCATTTGCTGAAAACCATCAAAACCACGAAAAGTTCTTGTATTTGAAGATAAAATCTTTTTGCTTTGAAGAAGAAAGATCTAGCTGACTGAAATAAGTTCATTAGATGAAAACCAACAAAAATTGACAAGAACCACGAAAAGTTCTTGTATTTTAAGATAAAATCTTACTCTATTAAGGAAAAAACTTCCAGCTCGCTGAAATATGTTCATTTGATGAAAACCATCAAAACTACGAAAAGTTCTTGTATTTGAAGATAAAATCTTTTTGCTTTGAAGAAGAAAGATCTAGCTGACTGAAATAAGTTCATTAGATGAAAACCAACAAAAATTGACAAGAACCACGAAAAGTTCTTGTATTTTAAGATAAAATCTTACGCTATTAAAGAAAAAACTCCCAGCTCGCTGAAATATGTTCATTTGCTGAAAACCAACAAAACCACGAAAAGTTCTTGTATTTGAAGATAAAATCTTTTTGCTTTGAAGAAGAAAGATCTCGCTGACTGAAATAAGTTCATTAGATGAAAACCAACAAAAATTGACAAGAACCACGAAAAGTTCTTGTATTTTAAGATAGAATCTTACGCTATTAAAGAAAAAACTCCCAGCTCGCTGAAATATGTTCATTTGCTGAAAACCAACAAAACCACGAAAAGTTCTTGTATTTGAAGATAAAATCTTTTTGCTTTGAAGAAGAAAGATCTAGCTGACTGAAATAAGTTCATTCGATGAAAACCAACAAAAATTGACAAGAACCACGAAAAGTTCTTATATTTTAAGATGGAATCTTACTCTATTAAGGAAATAACTTCCAGCTCGCTGAAATCTGTTCATTTGCTGAAAACCATCAAAACCACGAAAAGTTCTTGTATTTGAAGATAAAATCTTTTTGCTTTGAAGAAGAAAGATCTAGCTGACTGAAATAAGTTCATTAGATGAAAACGAACAAAAATTGACAAGAACCACGAAAAGTTCTTGTATTTTAAGATAAAATCTTACTCTTTTAAGGAAAAAACATCCAGCTCGCTGAAATATGTTCATTTGCTGAAAACCATCAAAACCACGAAAAGTTCTTGTATTTGAAGATAAAATCTTTTTGCTTTGAAGAAGAAAGATCTCGCTGACTGAAATAAGTTCATTGGATGAAAACCAACAAAAATTGACAAGAACCACGAAAAGTTCTTGTATTTTAAGATAAAATCTTACTCTATTAAGGAAAAAACTTCCAGCTCGCTGAAATATGTTCATTTGATGAAAACCATCAAAACTCCGAAAAGTTCTTGTATTTGAAGATAAAATCTTTTTGCTTTGAAGAAGAAAGATCGAGCTGACTGAAATAAGTTCATTAGATGAAAACCAACAAAAATTGACAAGAACCACGAAAAGTTCTTGTATTTTAAGATAGAATCTTACTCTATTAAGGAAATAACTTCCAGCTCGCTGAAATCTGTACATTTGCTGAAAACCATCAAAACCACGAAAAGTTCTTGTATTTGAAGATAAAATCTTTTTGCTTTGAAGAAGAAAGATCTAGCTGACTGAAATAAGTTCATTAGATGAAAACGAACAAAAATTGACAAGAACCACGAAAAGTTCTTGTATTTTAAGATAAAATCTTACTCTTTTAAGGAAAAAACATCCAGCTCGCTGAAATATGTTCGTTTGCTGAAAACCAACAAAACCACCAAAAGTTCTTGTATTTGAAGATAAAATCTTTTTGCTTTGAAGAAGAAAGATCTAGCTGACTGAAATAAGTTCATGAGATGAAAACCAACAAAAATTGACAAGAACCACGAAAAGTTCTTGTATTTTAAGATAGAATCTTACTCTATTAAGGAAATAACTTCCAGCTCGCTGAAATCTGTTCATTTGCTGAAAACCATCAAAACCACGAAAAGTTCTTGTATTTGAAGATAAACTCTTTTTGCTTTGAAGAAGAAAGATCCAGCTGACATGAAATAAGTTCATTAGATGAAAACCAACAAAAATTGACAAGAACCACGAAAAGTTCTTGTATTTTAAGATAGAATCTTACTCTATCAAGGAAATAACTTCCAGCTCGCTGAAATCTGTTCATTTGCTGAAAACCATCAAAACCACGAAAAGTTCTTGTATTTGAAGATAAAATCTTTTTGCTTTGAAGAAGAAAGATCTAGCTGACTGAAATAAGTTCATTAGATGAAAACCAACAAAAATTGACAAGAACCACGAAAAGTTCTTGTATTTTAAGATAAAATCTTACTCTATTCAGGAAAAAACTTCCAGCTCGCTGAAATCTGTTCATTTGCTGAAAACCATCAAAACAACGAAAAGTTCTTGTATTTGAAGATAAAATCTTTTTGCTTTGAAGAAGAAAGATCCAGCTGACTGAAATAAGTTCATGAGATGAAAACCAACAAAAATTGACAAGAACCACGAAAAGTTCTTGTATTTTAAGATAAAATCTTACTCTATTCAGGAAAAAACTTCCAGCTCGCTGAAATATGTTCATTTGCTGAAAACCATCAAAACAACGAAAAGTTCTTGTATTTGAAGATAAAATCTTTTTGCTTTGAAGAAGAAAGATCTAGCTGACTGAAATAAGTTCATTAGATGAAAACCAACAAAAATTGACAAGAACCACGAAAAGTTCTTGTATTTTAAGATAAAATCTTACGCTATTAAAGAAAAAACTCCCAGCTCGCTGAAATATGTTCATTTGCTGAAAACCAACAAAACCACGAAAAGTTCTTGTATTTGAAGATAAAATCTTTTTGCTTTGAAGAAGAAAGATCTCGCTGACTGAAATAAGTTCATTAGATGAAAACCAACAAAAATTGACAAGAACCACGAAAAGTTCTTGTATTTTAAGATAGAATCTTACGCTATTAAAGAAAAAACTCCCAGCTCGCTGAAATATGTTCATTTGCTGAAAACCAACAAAACCACGAAAAGTTCTTGTATTTGAAGATAAAATCTTTTGGCTTTGAAGAAGAAAGATCTAGCTGACTGAAATAAGTTCATTCGATGAAAACCAACAAAAATTGACAAGAACCACGAAAAGTTCTTGTATTTTAAGATGGAATCTTACTCTATTAAGGAAATAACTTCCAGCTCGCTGAAATCTGTTCATTTGCTGAAAACCATCAAAACCACGAAAAGTTCTTGTATTTGAAGATAAAATCTTTTTGCTTTGAAGAAGAAAGATCTAGCTGACTGAAATAAGTTCATTAGATGAAAACGAACAAAAATTGACAAGAACCACGAAAAGTTCTTGTATTTTAAGATAAAATCTTACTCTTTTAAGGAAAAAACATCCAGCTCGCTGAAATATGTTCATTTGCTGAAAACCATCAAAACCACGAAAAGTTCTTGTATTTGAAGATAAAATCTTTTTGCTTTGAAGAAGAAAGATCTAGCTGACTGAAATAAGTTCATTAGATGAAAACCAACAAAAATTGACAAGAACCACGAAAAGTTCTTGTATTTTAAGATAAAATCTTACTCTATTAAGGAAAAAACTTCCAGCTCGCTGAAATATGTTCATTTGATGAAAACCATCAAAACTCCGAAAAGTTCTTGTATTTGAAGATAAAATCTTTTTGCTTTGAAGAAGAAAGATCTAGCTGACTGAAATAAGTTCATTAGATGAAAACCAACAAAAATTGACAAGAACCACGAAAAGTTCTTGTATTTTAAGATAGAATCTTACTCTATTAAGGAAATAACTTCCAGCTCGCTGAAATCTGTACATTTGCTGAAAACCATCAAAACCACGAAAAGTTCTTGTATTTGAAGATAAAATCTTTTTGCTTTGAAGAAGAAAGATCTAGCTGACTGAAATAAGTTCATTAGATGAAAACGAACAAAAATTGACAAGAACCACGAAAAGTTCTTGTATTTTAAGATAAAATCTTACTCTTTTAAGGAAAAAACATCCAGCTCGCTGAAATATGTTCGTTTGCTGAAAACCAACAAAACCACCAAAAGTTCTTGTATTTGAAGATAAAATCTTTTTGCTTTGAAGAAGAAAGATCTAGCTGACTGAAATAAGTTCATGAGATGAAAACCAACAAAAATTGACAAGAACCACGAAAAGTTCTTGTATTTTAAGATAGAATCTTACTCTATTAAGCAAATAACTTCCAGCTCGCTGAAATCTGTTCATTTGCTGAAAACCATCAAAACCACGAAAAGTTCTTGTATTTGAAGATAAAATCTTTTTGCTTTGAAGAAGAAAGATCCAGCTGACTGAAATAAGTTCATGAGATGAAAACCAACAAAAATTGACAAGAACCACGAAAAGTTCTTGTATTTTAAGATAAAATCTTACTCTATTCAGGAAAAAACTTCCAGCTCGCTGAAATCTGTTCATTTGCTGAAAACCAACAAAACCACCAAAAGTTCTTGTATTTGAGGATAAAATCTTTTTGCTTTGAAGAAGAAAGATCTAGCTGACTCAAATAAGTTCATTAGATGAAAACCAACAAAAATTGACAAGAACCACGAAAAGTTCTTGTATTTTAAGATAGAATCTTACTCTATCAAGGAAATAACTTCCAGCTCGCTGAAATCGGTTCATTTGCTGAAAACCATCAAAACCACGAAAAGTTCTTGTATTTGAAGATAAAATCTTTTTGCTTTGAAGAAGAAAGATCTAGCTGACTGAAATAAGTTCATTAGATGAAAACCAACAAAAATTGACAAGAACCACGAAAAGTTCTTGTATTTTAAGATAAAATCTTACTCTATTGAGGAAATAACTTCCAGCTCGCTGAAATCTGTTCATTTGCTGAAAACCATCAAAACCACGAAAAGTTCTTGTATTTGAAGATAAAATCTTTTTGCTTTGAAGAAGAAAGATCTAGCTGACTGAAATAAGTTCATTAGATGAAAACCAACAAAAATTGACAAGAACCACGAAAAGTTCTTGTATTTTAAGATAAAATATTACTTTATTAAGGAAAAAACTCCCAGCTCGCTGAAATATGTTCATTTGCTGAAAACCATCAAAACCACGAAAAGTTCTTGTATTTGAAGATAAAATCTTTTTGCTTTGAAGAAGAAAGATCTAGCTGACTGAAATAAGTTCATTAGATGAAAACCAACAAAAATTGACAAGAACCACGAAAAGTTCTTGTATTTTAAGATAAAATCTTACTCTATTAAGGAAAAAACTTCCAGCTCGCTGAAATATGTTCATTTGCTGAAAACCATCAAAACCATAAAAAGTTCTTGTATTTGAAGATAAAATCTTTTTGCTTTGAAGAAGAAAGATCTAGCTGACTGAAATAAGTTCATCAGATGAAAACCAACAAAAATTGACAAGAACCACGAAAAGTTCTTGTATTTTAAGATAAAATCTTACTCTATGAAGGAAAAAACTTCCAGCTCGCTGAAATATGTACATTTGCTGAAAACCATCAAAACCACGAAAAGTTCTTGTATTTGAAGATAAAATCTTTTTGCTTTGAAGAAGAAAGATCCAGCTGACTGAAATAAGTTCATGAGATGAAAACCAACAAAAATTGACAAGAACCACGAAAAGTCCTTGTATTTTAAGATAAAATCTTACTCTATGAAGGAAAAAACTTCCAGCTCGCTGAAATATGTACATTTGCTGAAAACCATCAAAACCACGAAAAGTTCTTGTATTTGAAGATAAAATCTTTTTGCTTTGAAGAAGAAAGATCCAGCTGACTGAAATAAGTTCATGAGATGAAAACCAACAAAAATTGACAAGAACCACGAAAAGTTCTTGTATTTTAAGATAAAATCTTACTCTATTCAGGAAAAAACTTCCAGCTCGCTGAAATATGTTCATTTGCTGAAAACCATCAAAACAACGAAAAGTTCTTGTATTTGAAGATAAAATCTTTTTGCTTTGAAGAAGAAAGATCTAGCTGACTGAAATAAGTTCATTAGATGAAAACCAACAAAAATTGACAAGAACCACGAAAAGTTCTTGTATTTTAAGATAAAATCTTACGCTATTAAAGAAAAAACTCCCAGCTCGCTGAAATATGTTCATTTGCTGAAAACCAACAAAACCACGAAAAGTTCTTGTATTTGAAGACAAAATCTTTTTGCTTTGAAGAAGAAAGATCTAGCTGACTGAAATAAGTTCATGAGATGAAAACCAACAAAAATTGACAAGAACCACGAAAAGTTCTTGTATTTTAAGATAGAATCTTACTCTATTAAGGAAATAACTTCCAGCTCGCTGAAATCTGTTCATTTGCTGAAAACCATCAAAACCACGAAAAGTTCTTGTATTTGAAGATAAAATCTTTTTGCTTTGAAGAAGAAAGATCCAGCTGACTGAAATAAGTTCATTAGATGAAAACCAACAAAAATTGACAAGAACCACGAAAAGTTCTTGTATTTTAAGATAAAATCTTACTCTATTCAGGAAAAAACTTCCAGCTCGCTGAAATCTGTTCATTTGCTGAAAACCAACAAAACCACCAAAAGTTCTTGTATTTGAGGATAAAATCTTTTTGCTTTGAAGAAGAAAGATCTAGCTGACTGAAATAAGTTCATTAGATGAAAACCAACAAAAATTGACAAGAACCACGAAAAGTTCTTGTATTTTAAGATAGAATCTTACTCTATCAAGGAAATAACTTCCAGCTCGCTGAAATCGGTTCATTTGCTGAAAACCATCAAAACCACGAAAAGTTCTTGTATTTGAAGATAAAATCTTTTTGCTTTGAAGAAGAAAGATCTAGCTGACTGAAATAAGTTCATTAGATGAAAACCAACAAAAATTGACAAGAACCACGAAAAGTTCTTGTATTTTAAGATAAAATATTACTTTATTAAGGAAAAAACTCCCAGCTCGCTGAAATATGTTCATTTGCTGAAAACCATCAAAACCACGAAAAGTTCTTGTATTTGAAGATAAAATCTTTTTGCTTTGAAGAAGAAAGATCTAGCTGACTGAAATAAGTTCATTAGATGAAAACCAACAAAAATTGACAAGAACCACGAAAAGTTCTTGTATTTTAAGATAAAATCTTACTCTATTAAGGAAAAAACTTCCAGCTCGCTGAAATATGTTCATTTGCTGAAAACCATCAAAACCATAAAAAGTTCTTGTATTTGAAGATAAAATCTTTTTGCTTTGAAGAAGAAAGATCTAGCTGACTGAAATAAGTTCATCAGATGAAAACCAACAAAAATTGACAAGAACCACGAAAAGTTCTTGTATTTTAAGATAAAATCTTACTCTATGAAGGAAAAAACTTCCAGCTCGCTGATATATGTACATTTGCTGAAAACCATCAAAACCACGAAAAGTTCTTGTATTTGAAGATAAAATCTTTTTGCTTTGAAGAAGAAAGATCCAGCTGACTGAAATAAGTTCATGAGATGAAAACCAACAAAAATTGACAAGAACCACGAAAAGTTCTTGTATTTTAAGATAAAATCTTACTCTATGAAGGAAAAAACTTCCAGCTCGCTGAAATATGTACATTTGCTGAAAACCATCAAAACCACGAAAAGTTCTTGTAGTTGAAGATAAAATCTTTTTGCTTTGAAGAAGAAAGATCCAGCTGACTGAAATAAGTTCATGAGATGAAAACCAACAAAAATTGACAAGAACCACGAAAAGTTCTTGTATTTTAAGATAAAATCTTACTCTATTCAGGAAAAAACTTCCAGCTCGCTGAAATATGTTCATTTGCTGAAAACCATCAAAACAACGAAAAGTTCTTGTATTTGAAGATAAAATCTTTTTGCTTTGAAGAAGAAAGATCTAGCTGACTGAAATAAGTTCATTAGATGAAAACCAACAAAAATTGACAAGAACCACGAAAAGTTCTTGTATTTTAAGATAAAATCTTACGCTATTAAAGAAAAAACTCCCAGCTCGCTGAAATATGTTCATTTGCTGAAAACCAACAAAACCACGAAAAGTTCTTGTATTTGAAGATAAAATCTTTTTGCTTTGAAGAAGAAAGATCTAGCTGACTGAAATAAGTTCATTAGATGAAAACCAACAAAAATTGACAAGAAACACGAAAAGTTCTTGTATTTTAAGATAAAATCTTACTCTTTCAAGGAAAAAACTTCCAGCTCGCTGAAATATGTTCATTTGCTGAAAACCAACAAAACCACGAAAAGTTCTTGTATTTTAAGATAATATCTTTTTGCTTTGAAGAAGAAAGATCCAGCTGACTGAAATAAGTTCATTCGATGAAAACCAACAAAAATTGACAAGAACCACGAAAAGTTCTTGTATTTGAAGATAATATCTTACGCTATTAAAGAAAAAACTTCTGGCTCGCTGAAATATGTTCATTTGCTGAAAACCATCAAAACCACGAAAAGTTCTTGTATTTGAAGATAAAATCTTTTTGCTTTGAAGAAGAAAGATCTAGCTGACTGAAATAAGTTCATTAGATGAAAACCAACAAAAATTGACAAGAACCACGAAAAGTTCTTGTATTTTAAGATAAAATCTTACTCTATTAAGGAAAAAACTTCCAGCTCGCTGAAATATGTTCATTTGCTGAAAACCAACAAAACCACGAAAAGTTCTTGTATTTGAAGACAAAATCTTTTTGCTTTGAAGAAGAAAGATCTAGCTGACTGAAATAAGTTCATGAGATGAAAACCAACAAAAATTGACAAGAACCACGAAAAGTTCTTGTATTTTAAGATAAAATCTTACTCTATTCAGGAAAAAACTTCCAGCTCGCTGAAATCTGTTCATTTGCTGAAAACCAACAAAACCACCAAAAGTTCTTGTATTTGAGGATAAAATCTTTTTGCTTTGAAGAAGAAAGATCTAGCTGACTCAAATAAGTTCATTAGATGAAAACCAACAAAAATTGACAAGAACCACGAAAAGTTCTTGTATTTTAAGATAGAATCTTACTCTATCAAGGAAATAACTTCCAGCTCGCTGAAATCGGTTCATTTGCTGAAAACCATCAAAACCACGAAAAGTTCTTGTATTTGAAGATAAAATCTTTTTGCTTTGAAGAAGAAAGATCTAGCTGACTGAAATAAGTTCATTAGATGAAAACCAACAAAAATTGACAAGAACCACGAAAAGTTCTTGTATTTTAAGATAAAATCTTACTCTATTGAGGAAATAACTTCCAGCTCGCTGAAATCTGTTCATTTGCTGAAAACCATCAAAACCACGAAAAGTTCTTGTATTTGAAGATAAAATCTTTTTGCTTTGAAGAAGAAAGATCTAGCTGACTGAAATAAGTTCATTAGATGAAAACCAACAAAAATTGACAAGAACCACGAAAAGTTCTTGTATTTTAAGATAAAATATTACTTTATTAAGGAAAAAACTCCCAGCTCGCTGAAATATGTTCATTTGCTGAAAACCATCAAAACCACGAAAAGTTCTTGTATTTGAAGATAAAATCTTTTTGCTTTGAAGAAGAAAGATCTAGCTGACTGAAATAAGTTCATTAGATGAAAACCAACAAAAATTGACAAGAACCACGAAAAGTTCTTGTATTTTAAGATAAAATCTTACTCTATTAAGGAAAAAACTTCCAGCTCGCTGAAATATGTTCATTTGCTGAAAACCATCAAAACCATAAAAAGTTCTTGTATTTGAAGATAAAATCTTTTTGCTTTGAAGAAGAAAGATCTAGCTGACTGAAATAAGTTCATCAGATGAAAACCAACAAAAATTGACAAGAACCACGAAAAGTTCTTGTATTTTAAGATAAAATCTTACTCTATGAAGGAAAAAACTTCCAGCTCGCTGAAATATGTACATTTGCTGAAAACCATCAAAACCACGAAAAGTTCTTGTATTTGAAGATAAAATCTTTTTGCTTTGAAGAAGAAAGATCCAGCTGACTGAAATAAGTTCATGAGATGAAAACCAACAAAAATTGACAAGAACCACGAAAAGTCCTTGTATTTTAAGATAAAATCTTACTCTATGAAGGAAAAAACTTCCAGCTCGCTGAAATATGTACATTTGCTGAAAACCATCAAAACCACGAAAAGTTCTTGTATTTGAAGATAAAATCTTTTTGCTTTGAAGAAGAAAGATCCAGCTGACTGAAATAAGTTCATGAGATGAAAACCAACAAAAATTGACAAGAACCACGAAAAGTTCTTGTATTTTAAGATAAAATCTTACTCTATTCAGGAAAAAACTTCCAGCTCGCTGAAATATGTTCATTTGCTGAAAACCATCAAAACAACGAAAAGTTCTTGTATTTGAAGATAAAATCTTTTTGCTTTGAAGAAGAAAGATCTAGCTGACTGAAATAAGTTCATTAGATGAAAACCAACAAAAATTGACAAGAACCACGAAAAGTTCTTGTATTTTAAGATAAAATCTTACGCTATTAAAGAAAAAACTCCCAGCTCGCTGAAATATGTTCATTTGCTGAAAACCAACAAAACCACGAAAAGTTCTTGTATTTGAAGACAAAATCTTTTTGCTTTGAAGAAGAAAGATCTAGCTGACTGAAATAAGTTCATGAGATGAAAACCAACAAAAATTGACAAGAACCACGAAAAGTTCTTGTATTTTAAGATAGAATCTTACTCTATTAAGGAAATAACTTCCAGCTCGCTGAAATCTGTTCATTTGCTGAAAACCATCAA
This sequence comes from Heptranchias perlo, assembly GCF_035084215.1. Taxonomy (NCBI): domain Eukaryota; kingdom Metazoa; phylum Chordata; class Chondrichthyes; order Hexanchiformes; family Hexanchidae; genus Heptranchias; species Heptranchias perlo. The sequence continues at coordinate 1,608,435 of NC_090359.1, forward strand.
AACCACGAAAAGTTCTTGTATTTGAAGATAAAATCTTTTTGCTTTGAAGAAGAAAGATCCAGCTGACTGAAATAAGTTCATTAGATGAAAACCAACAAAAATTGACAAGAACCACGAAAAGTTCTTGTATTTTAAGATAAAATCTTACTCTATTCAGGAAAAAACTTCCAGCTCGCTGAAATCTGTTCATTTGCTGAAAACCAACAAAACCACCAAAAGTTCTTGTATTTGAGGATAAAATCTTTTTGCTTTGAAGAAGAAAGATCTAGCTGACTGAAATAAGTTCATTAGATGAAAACCAACAAAAATTGACAAGAACCACGAAAAGTTCTTGTATTTTAAGATAGAATCTTACTCTATCAAGGAAATAACTTCCAGCTCGCTGAAATCGGTTCATTTGCTGAAAACCATCAAAACCACGAAAAGTTCTTGTATTTGAAGATAAAATCTTTTTGCTTTGAAGAAGAAAGATCCAGCTGACTGAAATAAGTTCATTAGATGAAAACCAACAAAAATTGACAAGAACCACGAAAAGTTCTTGTATTTTAAGATAAAATCTTACTCTATTGAGGAAATAACTTCCAGCTCGCTGAAATCTGTTCATTTGCTGAAAACCATCAAAACCACGAAAAGTTCTTGTATTTGAAGATAAAATCTTTTTGCTTTGAAGAAGAAAGATCTAGCTGACTGAAATAAGTTCATTAGATGAAAACCAACAAAAATTGACAAGAACCACGAAAAGTTCTTGTATTTTAAGATAAAATATTACTTTATTAAGGAAAAAACTCCCAGCTCGCTGAAATATGTTCATTTGCTGAAAACCATCAAAACCACGAAAAGTTCTTGTATTTGAAGATAAAATCTTTTTGCTTTGAAGAAGAAAGATCTAGCTGACTGAAATAAGTTCATTAGATGAAAACCAACAAAAATTGACAAGAACCACGAAAAGTTCTTGTATTTTAAGATAAAATCTTACTCTATTAAGGAAAAAACTTCCAGCTCGCTGAAATATGTTCATTTGCTGAAAACCATCAAAACCATAAAAAGTTCTTGTATTTGAAGATAAAATCTTTTTGCTTTGAAAAAGAAAGATCTAGCTGACTGAAATAAGTTCATCAGATGAAAACCAACAAAAATTGACAAGAACCACGAAAAGTTCTTGTATTTTAAGATAAAATCTTACTCTATGAAGGAAAAAACTTCCAGCTCGCTGAAATATGTACATTTGCTGAAAACCATCAAAACCACGAAAAGTTCTTGTATTTGAAGATAAAATCTTTTTGCTTTGAAGAAGAAAGATCCAGCTGACTGAAATAAGTTCATGAGATGAAAACCAACAAAAATTGACAAGAACCACGAAAAGTTCTTGTATTTTAAGATAAAATCTTACTCTATGAAGGAAAAAACTTCCAGCTCGCTGAAATATGTACATTTGCTGAAAACCATCAAAACCACGAAAAGTTCTTGTATTTGAAGATAAAATCTTTTTGCTTTGAAGAAGAAAGATCCAGCTGACTGAAATAAGTTCATGAGATGAAAACCAACAAAAATTGACAAGAACCACGAAAAGTTCTTGTATTTTAAGATAAAATCTTACTCTATTCAGGAAAAAACTTCCAGCTCGCTGAAATATGTTCATTTGCTGAAAACCATCAAAACAACGAAAAGTTCTTGTATTTGAAGATAAAATCTTTTTGCTTTGAAGAAGAAAGATCTAGCTGACTGAAATAAGTTCATTAGATGAAAACCAACAAAAATTGACAAGAACCACGAAAAGTTCTTGTATTTTAAGATAAAATCTTACGCTATTAAAGAAAAAACTCCCAGCTCGCTGAAATATGTTCATTTGCTGAAAACCAACAAAACCACGAAAAGTTCTTGTATTTGAAGATAAAATCTTTTTGCTTTGAAGAAGAAAGATCTAGCTGACTGAAATAAGTTCATTAGATGAAAACCAACAAAAATTGACAAGAAACACGAAAAGTTCTTGTATTTTAAGATAAAATCTTACTCTTTCAAGGAAAAAACTTCCAGCTCGCTGAAATATGTTCATTTGCTGAAAACCAACAAAACCACGAAAAGTTCTTGTATTTTAAGATAATATCTTTTTGCTTTGAAGAAGAAAGATCCAGCTGACTGAAATAAGTTCATTCGATGAAAACCAACAAAAATTGACAAGAACCACGAAAAGTTCTTGTATTTGAAGATAAAATCTTTTTGCTTTGAAGAATGAAAGATCCAGCTGACTGAAATAAGTTCATTTGATGAAAACCAACAAAATTTGACAAGAACCACGAAAACTTCTTGTATTTTAAGATAATATCTTACGCTATTAAAGAAAAAACTTCTGGCTCGCTGAAATATGTTCATTTGCTGAAAACCAACAAAACCACCAAAAGTTCTTGTATTTGAAGATAAAATCTTTTTGCTTTGAAGAAGAAAGATCCAGCTGACTGAAATAAGTTCATTAGATGAAAACCAACAAAAATTGACAAGAACCACGAAAAGTTCTTGTATTTTAAGATGAAATCTTACTCTATTAAGGAAAAAACATCCAGCTCGCTGAAATATGTTCATTTGCTGAAAACCATCAAAACTACGAAAAGTTCTTGTATTTGAAGATAACATCTTTTTGCTTTGAAGAAGAAAGATCTAGCTGACTGAAATAAGTTCATTGGATGAAAACCAACAAAAATTGAAAAGAACCACGAAAAGTTCTTGTATTTTAAGATAGAATCTTACTCTATTAAGGAAATAACTTCCAGCTCGCTGAAATCTGTTCATTTGCTGAAAACCATCAAAACCACGAAAAGTTCTTGTATTTGAAGATAAAATCTTTTTGCTTTGAAGAAGAAAGATCTAGCTGACTGAAATAAGTTCATTAGATGAAAACCAACAAAAATTGACAAGAACCACGAAAAGTTCTTGTATTTTAAGATAAAATCTTACTCTATTAAGGAAAAAACTTCCAGCTCGCTGAAATATGTTCATTTGCTGAAAACCAACAAAACCACGAAAAGTTCTTGTATTTGAAGACAAAATCTTTTTGCTTTGAAGAAGAAAGATCTAGCTGACTGAAATAAGTTCATGAGATGAAAACCAACAAAAATTGACAAGAACCACGAAAAGTTCTTGTATTTTAAGATAGAATCTTACTCTATTAAGGAAATAACTTCCAGCTCGCTGAAATCTGTTCATTTGCTGAAAACCATCAAAACCACGAAAAGTTCTTGTATTTGAAGATAAAATCTTTTTGCTTTGAAGAAGAAAGATCCAGCTGACTGAAATAAGTTCATTAGATGAAAACCAACAAAAATTGACAAGAACCACGAAAAGTTCTTGTATTTTAAGATAAAATCTTACTCTATTCAGGAAAAAACTTCCAGCTCGCTGAAATCTGTTCATTTGCTGAAAACCAACAAAACCACCAAAAGTTCTTGTATTTGAGGATAAAATCTTTTTGCTTTGAAGAAGAAAGATCTAGCTGACTGAAATAAGTTCATTAGATGAAAACCAACAAAAATTGACAAGAACCACGAAAAGTTCTTGTATTTTAAGATAGAATCTTACTCTATCAAGGAAATAACTTCCAGCTCGCTGAAATCGGTTCATTTGCTGAAAACCATCAAAACCACGAAAAGTTCTTGTATTTGAAGATAAAATCTTTTTGCTTTGAAGAAGAAAGATCCAGCTGACTGAAATAAGTTCATTAGATGAAAACCAACAAAAATTGACAAGAACCACGAAAAGTTCTTGTATTTTAAGATAAAATCTTACTCTATTGAGGAAATAACTTCCAGCTCGCTGAAATCTGTTCATTTGCTGAAAACCATCAAAACCACGAAAAGTTCTTGTATTTGAAGATAAAATCTTTTTGCTTTGAAGAAGAAAGATCGAGCTGACTGAAATAAGTTCATTAGATGAAAACCAACAAAAATTGACAAGAACCACGAAAAGTTCTTGTATTTTAAGATAAAATATTACTTTATTAAGGAAAAAACTCCCAGCTCGCTGAAATATGTTCATTTGCTGAAAACCATCAAAACCACGAAAAGTTCTTGTATTTGAAGATAAAATCTTTTTGCTTTGAAGAAGAAAGATCTAGCTGACTGAAATAAGTTCATTAGATGAAAACCAACAAAAATTGACAAGAACCACGAAAAGTTCTTGTATTTTAAGATAAAATCTTACTCTATTAAGGAAAAAACTTCCAGCTCGCTGAAATATGTTCATTTGCTGAAAACCATCAAAACCATAAAAAGTTCTTGTATTTGAAGATAAAATCTTTTTGCTTTGAAGAAGAAAGATCTAGCTGACTGAAATAAGTTCATCAGATGAAAACCAACAAAAATTGACAAGAACCACGAAAAGTTCTTGTATTTTAAGATAAAATCTTACACTATGAAGGAAAAAACTTCCAGCTCGCTGAAATATGTACATTTGCTGAAAACCATCAAAACCACGAAAAGTTCTTGTATTTGAAGATAAAATCTTTTTGCTTTGAAGAAGAAAGATCCAGCTGACTGAAATAACTTCATGAGATGAAAACCAACAAAAATTGACAAGAACCACGAAAAGTTCTTGTATTTTAAGATAAAATCTTACTCTATGAAGGAAAAAACTTCCAGCTCGCTGAAATATGTACATTTGCTGAAAACCATCAAAACCACGAAAAGTTCTTGTATTTGAAGATAAAATCTTTTTGCTTTGAAGAAGAAAGATCCAGCTGACTGAAATAAGTTCATGAGATGAAAACCAACAAAAATTGACAAGAACCACGAAAAGTTCTTGTATTTTAAGATAAAATCTTACTCTATTCAGGAAAAAACTTCCAGCTCGCTGAAATATGTTCATTTGCTGAAAACCATCAAAACAACGAAAAGTTCTTGTATTTGAAGATCAAATCTTTTTGCTTTGAAGAAGAAAGATCTAGCTGACTGAAATAAGTTCATTAGATGAAAACCAACAAAAATTGACAAGAACCACGAAAAGTTCTTGTATTTTAAGATAAAATCTTACGCTATTAAAGAAAAAACTCCCAGCTCGCTGAAATATGTTCATTTGCTGAAAACCAACAAAACCACGAAAAGTTCTTGTATTTGAAGATAAAATCTTTTTGCTTTGAAGAAGAAAGATCTAGTTGACTGAAATAAGTTCATTAGATGAAAACCAACAAAAATTGACAAGAAACACGAAAAGTTCTTGTATTTTAAGATAAAATCTTACTCTTTCAAGGAAAAAACTTCCAGCTCGCTGAAATATGTTCATTTGCTGAAAACCAACAAAACCACGAAAAGTTCTTGTATTTTAAGATAATATCTTTTTGCTTTGAAGAAGAAAGATCCAGCTGACTGAAATAAGTTCATTCGATGAAAACCAACAAAAATTGACAAGAACCACGAAAAGTTCTTGTATTTGAAGATAAAATCTTTTTGCTTTGAAGAATGAAATATCCAGCTGACTGAAATAAGTTCATTTGATGAAAACCAACAAAATTTGACAAGAACCACGAAAACTTCTTGTATTTTAAGATAATATCTTACGCTATTAAAGAAAAAACTTCTGGCTCGCTGAAATATGTTCATTTGCTGAAAACCAACAAAACCACCAAAAGTTCTTGTATTTGAAGATAAAATCTTTTTGCTTTGAAGAAGAAAGATCCAGCTGACTGAAATAAGTTCATTAGATGAAAACCAACAAAAATTGACAAGAACCACGAAAAGTTCTTGTATTTTAAGATGAAATCTTACTCTATTAAGGAAAAAACATCCAGCTCGCTGAAATATGTTCATTTGCTGAAAACCATCAAAACTACGAAAAGTTCTTGTATTTGAAGATAACATCTTTTTGCTTTGAAGAAGAAAGATCTAGCTGACTGAAATAAGTTCATTGGATGAAAACCAACAAAAATTGACAAGAACCACGAAAAGTTCTTGTATTTTAAGATAGAATCTTACTCTATTAAGGAAATAACTTCCAGCTCGCTGAAATCTGTTCATTTGCTGAAAACCATCAAAACCACGAAAAGTTCTTGTATTTGAAGATAAAATCTTTTTGCTTTGAAGAAGAAAGATCTAGCTGACTGAAATAAGTTCATTAGATGAAAACCAACAAAAATTGACAAGAACCACGAAAAGTTCTTGTATTTTAAGATAAAATCTTACTCTATTAAGGAAAAAACTTCCAGCTCGCTGAAATCTGTTCATTTGCTGAAAACCAACAAAACCACGAAAAGTTCTTGTATTTGAAGATAAACTCTTTTTGCTTTGAAGAAGAAAGATCCAGCTGACTGAAATACGTTCATTAGATGAAAACCAACAAAAATTGACAAGAACCACGAAAACTTCTTGTATTTTAAGATAATATCTTACGCTATTAAAGAAAAAACTTCTGGCTCGCTGAAATATGTTCATTTGCTGAAAACCAACAAAACCACGAAAAGTTCTTGTATTTGAAGATAAACTCTTTTTGCTTTGAAGAAGAAAGATCCAGCTGACTGAAATAAGTTCATTAGATGAAAACCAACAAAAATTGACAAGAACCACGAAAAGTTCTTGTATTTGAAGATAAAATCTTTTTGCTTTGAAGAAGAAAGATCTGGCTGACTGAAATAAGTTCATTAGATGAAAACCAACAAAATTTGACAAGAACCACGAAAACTTCTTGTATTTTAAGATAATATCTTACGCTATTAAAGAAAAAACTTCTGGCTCGCTGAAATATGTTCATTTGCTGAAAACCAACAAAACCACGAAAAGTTCTTGTATTTGAAGATAAACTCTTTTTGCTTTGAAGAAGAAAGATCCAGCTGACTGAAATACGTTCATTAGATGAAAACCAACAAAAATTGACAAGAACCACGAAAAGTTCTTGTATTTTAAGATAAAATCTTACTCTATTAAGGAAAAAACTTCCAGCTCGCTGAAATATGTTCATTTGCTGAAAACCATCAAAACCACGAAAAGTTCTTGTATTTGAAGATAAAATCTTTTTGCTTTGAAGAAGAAAGATCTAGCTGACTGAAATAAGTTCATTAGATGAAAACCAACAAAAATTGACAAGAGCCACGAAAAGTTCTTGTATTTTAAGATAAAATCTTACGCTATTAAAGAAAAAACTTCTGGCTCGCTGAAATATGTTCATTTGCTGAAAACCAACAAAACCACGAAAAGTTCTTGTATTTGAAGATAAACTCTTTTTGCTTTGAAGAAGAAAGATCCAGCTGACTGAAATACGTTCATTAGATGAAAACCAACAAAAATTGAAAAGAACCACGAAAAGTTCTTGTATTTTAAGATAAAATCTTACTCTATTAAGGAAAAAACTTCCAGCTCGCTGAAATATGTTCATTTGCTGAAAACCATCAAAACCACGAAAAGTTCTTGTATTTGAAGATAAAATCTTTTTGCTTTGAAGAAGAAAGATCTAGCTGACTGAAATAAGTTCATTAGATGAAAACCAACAAAAATTGACAAGAACCACGAAAAGTTCTTGTATTTTAAGATAAAATCTTACTCTATTAAGGAAAAAACATCCAGATCGCTGAAATATGTTCATTTGCTGAAAACCAACAAAACCACGAAAAGTTCTTGTATTTGAAGATAAACTCTTTTTGCTTTGAAGAAGAAAGATCCAGCTGACTGAAATACGTTCATTAGATGAAAACCAACAAAAATTGACAAGAACCACGAAAAGTTCTTGTATTTTAAGATAAAATCTTACTCTATTAAGGAAAAAACTTCCAGCTCGCTGAAATATGTTCATTTGCTGAAAACCATCAAAACCACGAAAAGTTCTTGTATTTGAAGATAAAATCTTTTTGCTTTGAAGAAGAAAGATCTAGCTGACTGAAATAAGTTCATTAGATGAAAACCAACAAAAATTGACAAGAGCCACGAAAAGTTCTTGTATTTTAAGATAAAATCTTACGCTATTAAAGAAAAAACTTCTGGCTCGCTGAAATATGTTCATTTGCTGAAAACCAACAAAACCACGAAAAGTTCTTGTATTTGAAGATAAACTCTTTTTGCTTTGAAGAAGAAAGATCCAGCTGACTGAAATACGTTCATTAGATGAAAACCAACAAAAATTGAAAAGAACCACGAAAAGTTCTTGTATTTTAAGATAAAATCTTACTCTATTAAGGAAAAAACTTCCAGCTCGCTGAAATATGTTCATTTGCTGAAAACCATCAAAACCACGAAAAGTTCTTGTATTTGAAGATAAAATCTTTTTGCTTTGAAGAAGAAAGATCTAGCTGACTGAAATAAGTTCATTAGATGAAAACCAACAAAAATTGACAAGAACCACGAAAAGTTCTTGTATTTTAAGATAAAATCTTACTCTATTAAGGAAAAAACATCCAGATCGCTGAAATATGTTCATTTGCTGAAAACCATCAAAACTACGCAAAGTTCTTGTATTTGAAGATAAAATCTTTTTCTTTGAAGAAGAAAGATCGAGCTGACTGAAATAAGTTCATTAGATGAAAACCAACAAAAATTGACAAGAACCACGAAAAGTTCTTGTATTTTAAGATGAAATCTTACTCTATTAAGGAAAAAACATCCAGCTCGCTGAAATATGTTCATTTGCTGAAAACCATCAAAACTACGAAAAGTTCTTGTATTTGAAGATAACATCTTTTTGCTTTGAAGAAGAAAGATCTAGCTGACTGAAATAAGTTCATTGGATGAAAACCAACAAAAATTGACAAGAACCACGAAAAGTTCTTGTATTTTAAGATAGAATCTTACTCTATTAAGGAAATAACTTCCAGCTCGCTGAAATCTGTTCATTTGCTGAAAACCATCAAAACCACGAAAAGTTCTTGTATTTGAAGATAAAATCTTTTTGCTTTGAAGAAGAAAGATCTAGCTGACTGAAATAAGTTCATTAGATGAAAACCAACAAAAATTGACAAGAACCACGAAAAGTTCTTGTATTTTAAGATAAAATCTTACTCTATTAAGGAAAAAACTTCCAGCTCGCTGAAATCTGTTCATTTGCTGAAAACCAACAAAACCACGAAAAGTTCTTGTATTTGAAGATAAACTCTTTTTGCTTTGAAGAAGAAAGATCCAGCTGACTGAAATACGTTCATTAGATGAAAACCAACAAAAATTGACAAGAACCACGAAAACTTCTTGTATTTTAAGATAATATCTTACGCTATTAAAGAAAAAACTTCTGGCTCGCTGAAATATGTTCATTTGCTGAAAACCAACAAAACCACGAAAAGTTCTTGTATTTGAAGATAAACTCTTTTTGCTTTGAAGAAGAAAGATCCAGCTGACTGAAATACGTTCATTAGATGAAAACCAACAAAAATTGACAAGAACCACGAAAAGTTCTTGTATTTGAAGATAAAATCTTTTTGCTTTGAAGAAGAAAGATCTGGCTGACTGAAATAAGTTCATTAGATGAAAACCAACAAAATTTGACAAGAACCACGAAAACTTCTTGTATTTTAAGATAATATCTTACGCTATTAAAGAAAAAACTTCTGGCTCGCTGAAATATGTTCATTTGCTGAAAACCAACAAAACCACGAAAAGTTCTTGTATTTGAAGATAAACTCTTTTTGCTTTGAAGAAGAAAGATCCAGCTGACTGAAATACGTTCATTAGATGAAAACCAACAAAAATTGACAAGAACCACGAAAAGTTCTTGTATTTTAAGATAAAATCTTACTCTATTAAGGAAAAAACTTCCAGCTCGCTGAAATATGTTCATTTGCTGAAAACCATCAAAACCACGAAAAGTTCTTGTATTTGAAGATAAAATCTTTTTGCTTTGAAGAAGAAAGATCTAGCTTACTGAAATAAGTTCATTAGATGAAAACCAACAAAAATTGACAAGAGCCACGAAAAGTTCTTGTATTTTAAGATAAAATCTTACGCTATTAAAGAAAAAACTTCTGGCTCGCTGAAATATGTTCATTTGCTGAAAACCAACAAAACCACGAAAAGTTCTTGTATTTGAAGATAAACTCTTTTTGCTTTGAAGAAGAAAGATCCAGCTGACTGAAATACGTTCATTAGATGAAAACCAACAAAAATTGAAAAGAACCACGAAAAGTTCTTGTATTTTAAGATAAAATCTTACTCTATTAAGGAAAAAACTTCCAGCTCGCTGAAATATGTTCATTTGCTGAAAACCATCAAAACCACGAAAAGTTCTTGTATTTGAAGATAAAATCTTTTTGCTTTGAAGAAGAAAGATCTAGCTGACTGAAATAAGTTCATTAGATGAAAACCAACAAAAATTGACAAGAACCACGAAAAGTTCTTGTATTTTAAGATAAAATCTTACTCTATTAAGGAAAAAACATCCAGATCGCTGAAATATGTTCATTTGCTGAAAACCAACAAAACCACGAAAAGTTCTTGTATTTGAAGATAAACTCTTTTTGCTTTGAAGAAGAAAGATCCAGCTGACTGAAATACGTTCATTAGATGAAAACCAACAAAAATTGACAAGAACCACGAAAAGTTCTTGTATTTTAAGATAAAATCTTACTCTATTAAGGAAAAAACTTCCAGCTCGCTGAAATATGTTCATTTGCTGAAAACCATCAAAACCACGAAAAGTTCTTGTATTTGAAGATAAAATCTTTTTGCTTTGAAGAAGAAAGATCTAGCTGACTGAAATAAGTTCATTAGATGAAAACCAACAAAAATTGACAAGAGCCACGAAAAGTTCTTGTATTTTAAGATAAAATCTTACGCTATTAAAGAAAAAACTTCTGGCTCGCTGAAATATGTTCATTTGCTGAAAACCAACAAAACCACGAAAAGTTCTTGTATTTGAAGATAAACTCTTTTTGCTTTGAAGAAGAAAGATCCAGCTGACTGAAATACGTTCATTAGATGAAAACCAACAAAAATTGAAAAGAACCACGAAAAGTTCTTGTATTTTAAGATAAAATCTTACTCTATTAAGGAAAAAACTTCCAGCTCGCTGAAATATGTTCATTTGCTGAAAACCATCAAAACCACGAAAAGTTCTTGTATTTGAAGATAAAATCTTTTTGCTTTGAAGAAGAAAGATCTAGCTGACTGAAATAAGTTCATTAGATGAAAACCAACAAAAATTGACAAGAACCACGAAAAGTTCTTGTATTTTAAGATAAAATCTTACTCTATTAAGGAAAAAACATCCAGATCGCTGAAATATGTTCATTTGCTGAAAACCATCAAAACTACGCAAAGTTCTTGTATTTGAAGATAAAATCTTTTTCTTTGAAGAAGAAAGATCGAGCTGACTGAAATAAGTTCATTAGATGAAAACCAACAAAAATTGACAAGAACCACGAAAAGTTCTTGTATTTTAAGATAGAATCTTACTCTATTAAGGAAATAACTTCCACCTCGCTGAAATCTGTTCATTTGCTGAAAACCATCAAAACCACGAAAAGTTCTTGTATTTGAAGATAAAATCTTTTTGCTTTGAAGAAGAAAGATCTAGCTGACTGAAATAAGTTCATTAGATGAAAACCAACAAAAATTGACAAGAACCACGAAAAGTTCTTGTATTTTAAGATAAAATCTTACTCTATTCAGGAAAAAACTTCCAGCTCGCTGAAATATGTTCATTTGCTGAAAACCATCAAAACCACGAAAAGTTCTTGTATTTGAAGATAAAATCTTTTTGCTTTGAAGAAGAAAGATCTAGCTTACTGAAATAAGTTCATTGGATGAAATCCAACAAAAATTGACAAGAACCACGAAAAGTTCTTGTATTTTAAGATAAAATCTTACTCTATAAAGGAAAAAACATCCAGCTCGCTGAAATATGTTCATTTGCTGAAAACCATCAAAACCACGAAAAGTTCTTGTATTTGAAGATAAAATCTTTTTGCTTTGAAGAAGAAAGATCCAGCTGACTGAAATAAGTTCATCAGATGAAAACCAACAAAAATTGACAAGAACCACATTTGCTGAAAACCAACAAAACCACGAAAAGTTCTTGTATTTGAAGATAAAATCTTTTTGCTTTGAAGAAGAAAGATCCAGCTGACTGAAATACGTTCATTCGATGAAAACCAACAAAAATTGACAAGAACCACGAAAAGTTCTTGTATTTTAAGATAAAATCTTACTCTATTAAGGAAAAAACATCCAGCTCGCTGAAATATGTTCATTTGCTGAAAACCATCAAAACTACGAAAAGTTCTTGTATTTGAAGATAAAATCTTTTTGCTTTGAAGAAGAAAGATCTAGCTGACTGAAATAAGTTCATTAGATGAAAACCAACAAAAATTGACAAGAACCACGAAAAGGTCTTGTATTTTAAGATAGAATCTTACTCTATTAAGGAAATAACTTCCAGCTCGCTGAAATCTGTTCATTTGCTGAAAACCATCAAAACCACGAAAAGTTCTTATATTTGAAGATAAAATCTTTTTGCTTTGAAGAAGAAAGATCGAGCTGACTGAAATAAGTTCATTAGATGAAAACCAACAAAAATTGACAAGAACCACGAAAAGTTCTTGTATTTTAAGATAAAATCTTACTCTATTAAGGAAAAAACATCCAGCTCGCTGAAATATGTTCATTTGCTGAAAACCATCAAAACCACGAAAAGTTCTTGTATTTGAAGATAAAATCTTTTTGCTTTGAAGAAGAAAGATCTAGCTGACTGAAATAAGTTCATCAGATGAAAACCAACAAAAATTGACAAGAACCACATTTGCTGAAAACCAACAAAACCAAGAAAAGTTCTTGTATTTGAAGATAAACTCTTTTTGCTTTGAAGAAGAAAGATCCAGCTGACTGAAATACGTTCATTAGATGAAAACCAACAAAAATTGACAAGAACCACGAAAAGTTCTTGTATTTTAAGATAAAATCTTACTCTATTAAGTAAAAAACTTCCAGCTCGCTGAAATATGTTCATTTGCTGAAAACCATCAAAACCACGAAAAGTTCTTGTATTTGAAGATAAAATCTTTTTGCTTTGAAGAAGAAAGATCTCGCTGACTGAAATAAGTTCATTAGATGAAAACCAACAAAAATTGACAAGAACCACGAAAAGTTCTTGTATTTTAAGATAAAATCTTACTCTATTAAAGAAAAAACTTCTGGCTCGCTGAAATATGTTCATTTGCTGAAAACCAACAAAACCACGAAAAGTTCTTGTATTTGAAGATAAACTCTTTTTGCTTTGAAGAAGAAAGATCCAGCTGACTGAAATACGTTCATTAAATGAAAACCAACAAAAATTGACAAGAACCACGAAAAGTTCTTGTATTTTAAGATAAAATCTTACTCTATTAAGGAAAAAACTTCCAGCTCGCTGAAATATGTTCATTTGCTGAAAACCATCAAAACCACGAAAAGTTCTTGTATTTGAAGATAAAATCTTTTTGCTTTGAAGAAGAAAGATCTAGCTGACTGAAATAAGTTCATTAGATGAAAACCAACAAAAATTGACAAGAACCACGAAAAGTTCTTGTATTTTAAGATAAAATCTTACTCTATTAAGGAAAAAACATCCAGCTCGCTGAAATATGTTGATTTGCTGAAAACCATCAAAACTACGAAAAGTTCTTGTATTTTAAGATAAAATCTTTTTCTTTGAAGAAGAAAGATCGAGCTGACTGAAATAAGTTCATTCGATGAAAACCAACAAAAATTGACAAGAACCACGAAAAGTTCTTGTATTTTAAGATAGAATCTTACTCTATTAAGGAAATAACTTCCAGCTCGCTGAAATCTGTTCATTTGCTGAAAACCATCAAAACCACGAAAAGTTCTTGTATTTGAAGATAAAATCTTTTTGCTTTGAAGAAGAAAGATCTAGCTGACTGAAATAAGTTCATTAGATGAAAACCAACAAAAATTGACAAGAACCACGAAAAGTTCTTGTATTTTAAGATAAAATCTTACTCTATTCAGGAAAAAACTTCCAGCTCGCTGAAATATGTTCATTTGCTGAAAACCATCAAAACCACGAAAAGTTCTTGTATTTGAAGATAAAATCTTTTTGCTTTGAAGAAGAAAGATCTAGCTTACTGAAATAAGTTCATTAGATGAAATCCAACAAAAATTGACAAGAACCACGAAAAGTTCTTGTATTTTAAGATAAAATCTTACTCTATTAAGGAAAAAACATCCAGCTCGCTGAAATATGTTCATTTGCTGAAAACCATCAAAACCACGAAAAGTTCTTGTATTTGAAGATAAAATCTTTTTGCTTTGAAGAAGAAAGATCCAGCTGACTGAAATAAGTTCATCAGATGAAAACCAACAAAAATTGACAAGAACCACATTTGCTGAAAACCAACAAAACCACGAAAAGTTATTGTATTTGAAGATAAAATCTTTTTGCTTTGAAGAAGAAAGATCCAGCTGACTGAAATACGTTCATTAGATGAAAACCAACAAAAATTGACAAGAACCACGAAAAGTTCTTGTATTTTAAGATAAAATCTTACTCTATTAAGGAAAAAACATCCAGCTCGCTGAAATATGTTCATTTGCTGAAAACCATCAAAACTACGAAAAGTTCTTGTATTTGAAGATAAAATCTTTTTGCTTTGAAGAAGAAAGATCCAGCTGACTGAAATAAGTTCATTAGATGAAAACCAACAAAAATTGACAAGAACCACGAAAAGTTCTTCTATTTTAAGATAGAATCTTACTCTATTAAGGAAATAACTTCCAGCTCGCTGAAATCTGTTCATTTGCTGAAAACCATCAAAACCACGAAAAGTTCTTGTATTTGAAGATAAAATCTTTTTGCTTTGAAGAAGAAAGATCTAGCTGACTGAAATAAGTTCATTAGATGAAAACCAACAAAAATTGACAAGAACCACGAAAAGTTCTTGTATTTTAAGATAGAATCTTACTCTATTAAGGAAATAACTTCCAGCTCGCTGAAATATGTTCATTTGCTGAAAACCATCAAAACCACGAAAGGTTCTTGTATTTGAAGATAAAATCTTTTTGCTTTGAAGAAGAAAGATCTAGCTGACTGAAATAAGTTCATTAGATGAAAACCAACAAAAATTGACAAGAACCACGAAAAGTTCTTGTATTTTAAGATAAAATCTTTTTGCTTTGAAGAAGAAAGATCTAGCTGACTGAAATAAGTTCATCAGATGAAAACCAACAAAAATTGACAAGAACCACATTTGCTGAAAACCAACAAAACCACGAAAAGTTCTTGTATTTGAAGGTAAACTCTTTTTGCTTTGAAGAAGAAAGATCCAGCTGACTGAAATACGTTCATTAGATGAAAACCAACAAAAATTGACAAGAACCACGAAAAGTTCTTGTATTTTAAGATAAAATCTTACTCTATTAAGGAAAAAACATCCAGCTCGCTGAAATATGTTCATTTGCTGAAAACCATCAAAACTACGAAAAGTTCTTGTATTTGAAGATAAAATCTTTTTGCTTTGAAGAAGAAAGATCCAGCTGACTGAAATAAGTTCATTAGATGAAAACCAACAAAAATTGACAAGAACCACGAAAAGTTCTTGTATTTTAAGATAGAATCTTACTCTATTAAGGAAATAACTTCCAGCTCGCTGAAATCTGTTCATTTGCTGAAAACCATCAAAACCACGAAAAGTTCTTGTATTTGAAGATAAAATCTTTTTGCTTTGAAGAAGAAAGATCTAGCTGACTGAAATAAGTTCATTAGATGAAAACCAACAAAAATTGACAAGAACCACGAAAAGTTCTTGTATTTTAAGATAAAATCTTACTCTTTTAAGGAAAAAACATCCAGCTCGCTGAAATATGTTCATTTGCTGAAAACCATCAAAACCACGAAAAGTTCTTGTATTTGAAGATAAAATCTTTTTGCTTTGAAGAAGAAAGATCTAGCTGACTGAAATAAGTTCATTAGATGAAAACCAACAAAAATTGACAAGAACCACGAAAAGTTCTTGTATTTTAAGATAAAATCTTACTCTATTCAGGAAAAAACTTCCAGCTCGCTGAAATATGTTCATTTGCTGAAAACCATCAAAACCACGAAAAGTTCTTGCATTTGAAGATAAAATCTTTTTGCTTTGAAGAAGAAAGATCCAGCTGACTGAAATAAGTTCATTAGATGAAAACCAACAAAAATTGACAAGAACCACGAAAAGTTCTTGTATTTTAAGATAAAATCTTACTCTATTAAGGAAAAAACTTCCAGCTCGCTGAAATCTGTTCATTTGCTGAAAACCAACAAAACCACCAAAAGTTCTTGTATTTGAAGATAAAATCTTTTTGCTTTGAAGAAAGATCTAGCTGACTGAAATAAGTTCATTAGATGAAAACCAACAAAAATTGACAAGAACCACGAAAAGTTATTGTATTTTAAGATAGAATCTTACTTTATTAAGGAAATAACTTCCAGCTCGCTGAAATCTGTTCATTTGCTGAAAACCATCAAAACCACGAAAAGTTCTTGTATTTGAAGATAAAATCTTTTTGCTTTGAAGAAGAAAGATCTAGCTGACTGAAATAAGTTCATTAGATGAAAACCAACAAAAATTGACAAGAACCACGAAAAGGTCTTGTATTTTAAGATAAAATCTTACTCTATTAAGGAAAAAACTTCCAGCTCGCTGAAATCTGTTCATTTGCTGAAAACCAACAAAACCACCAAAAGTTCTTGTATTTGAAGATAAAATCTTTTTGCTTTGAAGAAGAAAGATCTAGCTGACTGAAATAAGTTCATTAGATGAAAACCAACAAAAATTGACAAGAACCACGAAAAGTTCTTGTATTTTAAGATAAAATCTTACTCTATTAAGGAAAAAACTTCCAGCTCGCTGAAATCTGTTCATTTGCTGAAAACCAACAAAACCACCAAAAGTTCTTGTATTTGAAGATAAAATCTTTTTGCTTTGAAGAAGAAAGATCTAGCTGACTGAAATAAGTTCATTAGATGAAAACCAACAAAAATTGACAAGAACCACGAAAAGTTCTTGTATTTTAAGATAGAATCTTAATTTATTAAGGAAATAACTTCCAGCTCGCTGAAATCTGTTCATTTGCTGAAAACCATCAAAACCACGAAAAGTTCTTGTATTTGAGGATAAAATCTTTTTGCTTTGAAGAAGAAAGATCCAGCTGACTGAAATAAGTTCATTAGATGAAAACCAACAAAAATTGACAAGAACCACGAAAAGTTCTTGTATTTTAAGATAGAATCTTACTCTATTAAGGAAATAACTTCCAGCTCGCTGAAATATGTTCATTATGCTGAAAACCATCAAAACCACGAAAAGTTCTTGTATTTGAAGATAAAATCTTTTTGCTTTGAAGAAGAAAGATCCAGCTGACAGAAATAAGTTCATGAGATGAAAACCAAAAAAAATTGACAAGAACCACGAAAAGTTCTTGTATTTGAAGATAAAATCTTTTTGCATTCAAGAAGAAAGATCTAGCTGACTGAAATAAGTTCATTAGATGAAAACCAACAAAAATTGACAAGAACCACGAAAAGTTCTTGTATTTTAAGATAAAATCTTTTTGCTTTGAAGAAGAAAGATCTAGCTGACTGAAATAAGTTCATCAGATGAAAACCAACAAAAATTGACAAGAACCACATTTGCTGAAAACCAACAAAACCACGAAAAGTTCTTGTATTTGAAGATAAACTCTTTTTGCTTTGAAGAAGAAAGATCCAGCTGACTGAAATACGTTCATTAGATGAAAACCAACAAAAATTGACAAGAACCACCAAAAGTTCTTGTATTTTAAGATAAAATCTTACTCTATTAAGGAAAAAACATCCAGCTCGCTGAAATATGTTCATTTGCTGAAAACCATCAAAACTACGAAAAGTTCTTGTATTTGAAGATAAAATCTTTTTGCTTTGAAGAAGAAAGATCCAGCTGACTGAAATAAGTTCATTAGATGAAAACCAACAAAAATTGACAAGAACCACGAAAAGTTCTTGTATTTTAAGATAGAATCTTACTCTATTAAGGAAATAACTTCCAGCTCGCTGAAATCTGTTCATTTGCTGAAAACCATCAAAACCACGAAAAGTTCTTGTATTTGAAGATAAAATCTTTTTGCTTTGAAGAAGAAAGATCTAGCTGACTGAAATAAGTTCATTAGATGAAAACCAACAAAAATTGACAAGAACCACGAAAAGTTCTTGTATTTTAAGATAGAATCTTACTCTATTAAGGAAATAACTTCCAGCTCGCTGAAATATGTTCATTTGCTGAAAACCATCAAAACCACGAAAGGTTCTTGTATTTGAAGATAAAATCTTTTTGCTTTGAAGAAGAAAGATCTAGCTGACTGAAATAAGTTCATTAGATGAAAACCAACAAAAATTGACAAGAACCACGAAAAGTTCTTGTATTTTAAGATAAAATCTTTTTGCTTTGAAGAAGAAAGATCTAGCTGACTGAAATAAGTTCATCAGATGAAAACCAACAAAAATTGACAAGAACCACATTTGCTGAAAACCAACAAAACCACGAAAAGTTCTTGTATTTGAAGGTAAACTCTTTTTGCTTTGAAGAAGAAAGATCCAGCTGACTGAAATACGTTCATTAGATGAAAACCAACAAAAATTGACAAGAACCACGAAAAGTTCTTGTATTTTAAGATAAAATCTTACTCTATTAAGGAAAAAACATCCAGCTCGCTGAAATATGTTCATTTGCTGAAAACCATCAAAACTACGAAAAGTTCTTGTATTTGAAGATAAAATCTTTTTGCTTTGAAGAAGAAAGATCCAGCTGACTGAAATAAGTTCATTAGATGAAAACCAACAAAAATTGACAAGAACCACGAAAAGTTCTTGTATTTTAAGATAGAATCTTACTCTATTAAGGAAATAACTTCCAGCTCGCTGAAATCTGTTCATTTGCTGAAAACCATCAAAACCACGAAAAGTTCTTGTATTTGAAGATAAAATCTTTTTGCTTTGAAGAAGAAAGATCTAGCTGACTGAAATAAGTTCATTAGATGAAAACCAACAAAAATTGACAAGAACCACGAAAAGTTCTTGTATTTTAAGATAAAATCTTACTCTATTCAGGAAAAAACTTCCAGCTCGCTGAAATATGTTCATTTGCTGAAAACCATCAAAACCACGAAAAGTTCTTGCATTTGAAGATAAAATCTTTTTGCTTTGAAGAAGAAAGATCCAGCTGACTGAAATAAGTTCATTAGATGAAAACCAACAAAAATTGACAAGAACCACGAAAAGTTCTTGTATTTTAAGATAAAATCTTACTCTATTAAGGAAAAAACTTCCAGCTCGCTGAAATCTGTTCATTTGCTGAAAACCAACAAAACCACCAAAAGTTCTTGTATTTGAAGATAAAATCTTTTTGCTTTGAAGAAAGATCTAGCTGACTGAAATAAGTTCATTAGATGAAAACCAACAAAAATTGACAAGAACCACGAAAAGTTCTTGTATTTTAAGATAGAATCTTACTTTATTAAGGAAATAACTTCCAGCTCGCTGAAATCTGTTCATTTGCTGAAAACCATCAAAACCACGAAAAGTTCTTGTATTTGAAGATAAAATCTTTTTGCTTTGAAGAAGAAAGATCTAGCTGACTGAAATAAGTTCATTAGATGAAAACCAACAAAAATTGACAAGAACCACGAAAAGGTCTTGTATTTTAAGATAAAATCTTACTCTATTAAGGAAAAAACTTCCAGCTCGCTGAAATCTGTTCATTTGCTGAAAACCAACAAAACCACCAAAAGTTCTTGTGTTTGAGGATAACATCTTTTTGCTTTGAAGAAGAAAGATCCAGCTGACTGAAATAAGTTCATTAGATGAAAACCAACAAAAATTGACAAGAACCACGAAAAGTTCTTGTATTTTAAGATAGAATCTTACTCTATTAAGGAAATAACTTCCAGCTCGCTGAAATCTGTTCATTTGCTGAAAACCATCAAAACCACGAAAAGTTCTTGTATTTGAAGATAAAATCTTTTTGCTTTGAAGAAGAAAGATCTAGCTGACTGAAATAAGTTCATTAGATGAAAACCAACAAAAATTGACAAGAACCACGAAAAGTTCTTGTATTTTAAGATAAAATCTTACTCTATTAAGGAAAAAACTTCCAGCTCGCTGAAATCTGTTCATTTGCTGAAAACCAACAAAACCACCAAAAGTTCTTGTATTTGAAGATAAAATCTTTTTGCTTTGAAGAAGAAAGATCTAGCTGACTGAAATAAGTTCATTAGATGAAAACCAACAAAAATTGACAAGAACCACGAAAAGTTCTTGTATTTTAAGATAGAATCTTAATTTATTAAGGAAATAACTTCCAGCTCGCTGAAATCTGTTCATTTGCTGAAAACCATCAAAACCACGAAAAGTTCTTGTATTTGAAGATAAAATCTTTTTGCTTTGAAGAAGAAAGATCTAGCTGACTGAAATAAGTTCATTAGATGAAAACCAACAAAAATTGACAAGAACCACGAAAAGGTCTTGTATTTTAAGATAAAATCTTACTCTATTAAGGAAAAAACTTCCAGCTCGCTGAAATCTGTTCATTTGCTGAAAACCAACAAAACCACCAAAAGTTCTTGTATTTGAGGATAAAATCTTTTTGCTTTGAAGAAGAAAGATCCAGCTGACTGAAATAAGTTCATCAGATGAAAACCAACAAAAATTGACAAGAACCACATTTGCTGAAAACCAACAAAACCACGAAAAGTTCTTGTATTTGAAGGTAAACTCTTTTTGCTTTGAAGAAGAAAGATCCAGCTGACTGAAATACGTTCATTAGATGAAAACCAACAAAAATTGACAAGAACCACGAAAAGTTCTTGTATTTTAAGATAAAATCTTACTCTATTAAGGAAAAAACATCCAGCTCGCTGAAATATGTTCATTTGCTGAAAACCATCAAAACTACGAAAAGTTCTTGTATTTGAAGATAAAATCTTTTTGCTTTGAAGAAGAAAGATCCAGCTGACTGAAATAAGTTCATTAGATGAAAACCAACAAAAATTGACAAGAACCACGAAAAGTTCTTGTATTTTAAGATAGAATCTTACTCTATTAAGGAAATAACTTCCAGCTCGCTGAAATCTGTTCATTTGCTGAAAACCATCAAAACCACGAAAAGTTCTTGTATTTGAAGATAAAATCTTTTTGCTTTGAAGAAGAAAGATCTAGCTGACTGAAATAAGTTCATTAGATGAAAACCAACAAAAATTGACAAGAACCACGAAAAGTTCTTGTATTTTAAGATAAAATCTTACTCTTTTAAGGAAAAAACATCCAGCTCGCTGAAATATGTTCATTTGCTGAAAACCATCAAAACCACGAAAAGTTCTTGTATTTGAAGATAAAATCTTTTTGCTTTGAAGAAGAAAGATCTAGCTGACTGAAATAAGTTCATTAGATGAAAACCAACAAAAATTGACAAGAACCACGAAAAGTTCTTGTATTTTAAGATAAAATCTTACTCTATTCAGGAAAAAACTTCCAGCTCGCTGAAATATGTTCATTTGCTGAAAACCATCAAAACCACGAAAAGTTCTTGCATTTGAAGATAAAATCTTTTTGCTTTGAAGAAGAAAGATCCAGCTGACTGAAATAAGTTCATTAGATGAAAACCAACAAAAATTGACAAGAACCACGAAAATTTCTTGTATTTTAAGATAAAATCTTACTCTATTAAGGAAAAAACTTCCAGCTCGCTGAAATCTGTTCATTTGCTGAAAACCAACAAAACCACCAAAAGTTCTTGTATTTGAAGATAAAATCTTTTTGCTTTGAAGAAAGATCTAGCTGACTGAAATAAGTTCATTAGATGAAAACCAACAAAAATTGACAAGAACCACGAAAAGTTCTTGTATTTTAAGATAGAATCTTACTTTATTAAGGAAATAACTTCCAGCTCGCTGAAATCTGTTCATTTGCTGAAAACCATCAAAACCACGAAAAGTTCTTGTATTTGAAGATAAAATCTTTTTGCTTTGAAGAAGAAAGATCTAGCTGACTGAAATAAGTTCATTAGATGAAAACCAACAAAAATTGACAAGAACCACGAAAAGGTCTTGTATTTTAAGATAAAATCTTACTCTATTAAGGAAAAAACTTCCAGCTCGCTGAAATCTGTTCATTTGCTGAAAACCAACAAAACCACCAAAAGTTCTTGTGTTTGAGGATAACATCTTTTTGCTTTGAAGAAGAAAGATCCAGCTGACTGAAATAAGTTCATTAGATGAAAACCAACAAAAATTGACAAGAACCACGAAAAGTTCTTGTATTTTAAGATAGAATCTTACTCTATTAAGGAAATAACTTCCAGCTCGCTGAAATCTGTTCATTTGCTGAAAACCATCAAAACCACGAAAAGTTCTTGTATTTGAAGATAAAATCTTTTTGCTTTGAAGAAGAAAGATCTAGCTGACTGAAATAAGTTCATTAGATGAAAACCAACAAAAATTGACAAGAACCACGAAAAGTTCTTGTATTTTAAGATAAAATCTTACTCTATTAAGGAAAAAACTTCCAGCTCGCTGAAATCTGTTCATTTGCTGAAAACCAACAAAACCACCAAAAGTTCTTGTATTTGAAGATAAAATCTTTTTGCTTTGAAGAAGAAAGATCTAGCTGACTGAAATAAGTTCATTAGATGAAAACCAACAAAAATTGACAAGAACCACGAAAAGTTCTTGTATTTTAAGATAGAATCTTAATTTATTAAGGAAATAACTTCCAGCTCGCTGAAATCTGTTCATTTGCTGAAAACCATCAAAACCACGAAAAGTTCTTGTATTTGAAGATAAAATCTTTTTGCTTTGAAGAAGAAAGATCTAGCTGACTGAAATAAGTTCATTAGATGAAAACCAACAAAAATTGACAAGAACCACGAAAAGGTCTTGTATTTTAAGATAAAATCTTACTCTATTAAGGAAAAAACTTCCAGCTCGCTGAAATCTGTTCATTTGCTGAAAACCAACAAAACCACCAAAAGTTCTTGTATTTGAGGATAAAATCTTTTTGCTTTGAAGAAGAAAGATCCAGCTGACTGAAATAAGTTCATTAGATGAAAACCAACAAAAATTGACAAGAACCACGAAAAGTTCTTGTATTTTAAGATAGAATCTTACTCTATTAAGGAAATAACTTCCAGCTCGCTGAAATATGTTCATTATGCTGAAAACCATCAAAACCACGAAAAGTTCTTGTATTTGAAGATAAAATCTTTTTGCTTTGAAGAAGAAAGATCCAGCTGACAGAAATAAGTTCATGAGATGAAAACCAAAAAAAATTGACAAGAACCACGAAAAGTTCTTGTATTTTAAGATAAAATCTTACTCTATTAAGGAAAAAACTTCCAGCTCGCTGAAATATGTTCATTTGCTGAAAAACATCAAAACCTTGAAAAGTTCTTGTATTTGAAGATAAAATCTTTTTGCTTTGAAGAAGAAAGATCGAGCTGACTGAAATAAGTTCATTAGATGAAAACCAACAAAAATTGACAAGAACCACGAAAAGTTCTTGTATTTTAAGATAAAATCTTACGCTATTAAAGAAAAAACTCCCAGCTCGCTGAAATATGTTCATTTGCTGAAAACCAACAAAACCACGACAAGTTCTTGTATTTGAAGATAAAATCTTTTTGCTTTGAAGAAGAAAGATCTAGCTGACTGAAATAAGTTCATTAGATGAAAACCAACAAAAATTGACAAGAACCACGAAAAGTTCTTGTATTTTAAGATAAAATCTTACTCTTTTAAGGAAAAAACATCCAGCTCGCTGAAATATGTTCATTTGCTGAAAACCATCAAAACCACGAAAAGTTCTTGTATTTGAAGATAAAATCTTTTTGCTTTGAAGAAGAAAGATCTAGCTGACTGAAATAAGTTCATTAGATGAAAACCAACAAAAATTGACAAGAACCACGAAAAGTTCTTGTATTTTAAGATAAAATCTTACTCTATTCAGGAAAAAACTTCCAGCTCGCTGAAATATGTTCATTTGCTGAAAACCATCAAAACCACGAAAAGTTCTTGCATTTGAAGATAAAATCTTTTTGCTTTGAAGAAGAAAGATCCAGCTGACTGAAATAAGTTCATTAGATGAAAACCAACAAAAATTGACAAGAACCACGAAAAGTTCTTGTATTTTAAGATAAAATCTTACTCTATTAAGGAAAAAACTTCCAGCTCGCTGAAATCTGTTCATTTGCTGAAAACCAACAAAACCACCAAAAGTTCTTGTATTTGAAGATAAAATCTTTTTGCTTTGAAGAAGAAAGATCCAGCTGACTGAAATAAGTTCATTAGATGAAAACCAACAAAAATTGACAAGAACCACGAAAAGTTCTTGTATTTTAAGATAGAATCTTACTTTATTAAGGAAATAACTTCCAGCTCGCTGAAATATGTTCATTTGCTGAAAACCATCAAAACCACGAAAAGTTCTTGTATTTGAAGATAAAATCTTTTTGCTTTGAAGAAGAAAGATCTAGCTGACTGAAATAAGTTCATTAGATGAAAACCAACAAAAATTGACAAGAACCACGAAAAGGTCTTGTATTTTAAGATAAAATCTTACTCTATTAAGGAAAAAACTTCCAGCTCGCTGAAATCTGTTCATTTGCTGAAAACCAACAAAACCACCAAAAGTTCTTGTATTTGAGGATAACATCTTTTTGCTTTGAAGAAGAAAGATCCAGCTGACTGAAATAAGTTCATTAGATGAAAACCAACAAAAATTGACAAGAACCACGAAAAGTTCTTGTATTTTAAGATAGAATCTTACTCTATTAAGGAAATAACTTCCAGCTCGCTGAAATCTGTTCATTTGCTGAAAACCATCAAAACCACGAAAAGTTCTTGTATTTGAAGATAAAATCTTTTTGCTTTGAAGAAGAAAGATCTAGCTGACTGAAATAAGTTCATTAGATGAAAACCAACAAAAATTGACAAGAACCACGAAAAGTTCTTGTATTTTAAGATAAAATCTTACTCTATTAAGGAAAAAACTTCCAGCTCGCTGAAATCTGTTCATTTGCTGAAAACCAACAAAACCACCAAAAGTTCTTGTATTTGAAGATAAAATCTTTTTGCTTTGAAGAAGAAAGATCTTGCTGACTGAAATAAGTTCATTAGATGAAAACCAACAAAAATTGACAAGAACCACGAAAAGTTCTTGTATTTTAAGATAGAATCTTAATTTATTAAGGAAATAACTTCCAGCTCGCTGAAATCTGTTCATTTGCTGAAAACCATCAAAACCACGAAAAGTTCTTGTATTTGAAGATAAAATCTTTTTGCTTTGAAGAAGAAAGATCTAGCTGACTGAAATAAGTTCATTAGATGAAAACCAACAAAAATTGACAAGAACCACGAAAAGGTCTTGTATTTTAAGATAAAATCTTACTCTATTAAGGAAAAAACTTCCAGCTCGCTGAAATCTGTTCATTTGCTGAAAACCAACAAAACCACCAAAAGTTCTTGTATTTGAGGATAAAATCTTTTTGCTTTGAAGAAGAAAGATCTAGCTGACTGAAATAAGTTCATTAGATGAAAACCAACAACAATTGACAAGAACCACGAAAAGTTCTTGTATTTTAAGATAGAATCTTACTCTATTAAGGAAATAACTTCCAGCTCGCTGAAATATGTTCATTATGCTGAAAATCATCAAAACCACGAAAAGTTCTTGTATTTGAAGATAAAATCTTTTTGCTTTGAAGAAGAAAGATCCAGCTGACAGAAATAAGTTCATGAGATGAAAACCAAAAAAAATTGACAAGAACCACGAAAAGTTCTTGTATTTTAAGATAAAATCTTACTCTATTAAGGAAAAAACTTCCAGCTCGCTGAAATATGTTCATTTGCTGAAAAACATCAAAACCTTGAAAAGTTCTTGTATTTGAAGATAAAATCTTTTTGCTTTGAAGAAGAAAGATCGAGCTGACTGAAATAAGTTCATTAGATGAAAACCAACAAAAATTGACAAGAACCACGAAAAGTTCTTGTATTTTAAGATAAAATCTTACGCTATTAAAGAAAAAACTCCCAGCTCGCTGAAATATGTTCATTTGCTGAAAACCAACAAAACCACGACAAGTTCTTGTATTTGAAGATAAAATCTTTTTGCTTTGAAGAAGAAAGATCGAGCTGACTGAAATAAGTTCATTAGATGAAAACCAACAAAAATTGACAAGAAACACGAAAAGTTCTTGTATTTTAAGATAAAATCTTACTCTTTCAAGGAAAAAACTTCCAGCTCGCTGAAATATGTTCATTTGCTGAAAACCAACAAAACCACGAAAAGTTCTTGTATTTGAAGATAATATCTTTTTGCTTTGAAGAAGAAAGATCCAGCTGACTGAAATAAGTTAATTAGATGAAAACCAACAAAAATTGACAAGAACCACGAAAAGTTCTTGTATTTTAAGATAAAATCTTACTCTATTAAGGAAAAAACTTCCAGCTCGCTGAAATATGTTCATTTGCTGAAAACCATCAAAACCACGAAAAGTTCTTGTATTTGAAGATAAAATCTTTTTGCTTTGAAGAAGAAAGATCTAGCTGACTGAAATAAGTTCATTAGATGAAAACCAACAAAAATTGACAAGAACCACGAAAAGTTCTTGTATTTTAAGATAAAATCTTACTCTATTAAGGAAAAAACTTCCAGTTCGCTGAATTATGTTCATTTGCTGAAAACCAACAAAACCACCAAAAGTTCTTGTATTTGAAGATAAAATCTTTTTGCTTTGACGAAGATAGATCTAGCTGACTGAAATAAGTTCATGAGATGAAAAGCAACAAAAATTGACAAGAACCACGAAAACTGCTTGTATTTTAAGATAATATCTTACGCTATTAAAGAAAAAACTTCTGGCTCGCTGAAATATGTTCATTTGCTGAAAACCAACAAAACCACCAAAAGTTCTTGAATTTGAAGATAAAATCTTTTTGCTTTGAAGAAGAAAGATCCAGCTGACTGAAATAAGTTCATTAGATGAAAACCAACAAAAATTGACAAGAACCACGAAAAGTTCTTGTATTTTAAGATAAAATCTTACTCTATTAAGGAAAAAACTTCCAGCTCGCTGAAATATGTTCATTTGCTGAAAACCAACAAAACCACGAAAAGTTCTTGTATTTGAAGATAAAATCTTTTTGCTTTGAAGAAGAAAGATCTAGCTGACTGAAATAAGTTCATTAGATGAAAACCAACAAAAATTGACAAGAACCACGAAAAGTTCTTGTATTTTAAGATAAAATCTTACTCTATTAAGGAAATAACTTCCAGCTCGCTGAAATCTGTTCATTTGCTGAAAACCATCAAAACCACGAAAAGTTCTTGTATTTGAAGATAAAATCTTTTTGCTTTGAAGAAGAAAGATCTAGCTGACTGAAATAAGTTCATGAGATGAAAACCAACAAAAATTGACAAGAACCACGAAAAGTTCTTGTATTTTAAGATAAAATATTACTCGATTAAGGAAAAAACTCCCAGCTCGCTGAAATATGTTCATTTGCTGAAAACCATCAAAACCACGAAAAGTTCTTGTATTTGAAGATAAAATCTTTTTGCTTTGAAGAAGAAAGATCTAGCTGACTGAAATAAGTTCATTAGATGAAAACCAACAAAAATTGATAAGAACCACGAAAAGTTCTTGTATTTTAAGATAAAATCTTACTCTATTAAGGAAAAAACTTCCAGCTCGCTGAAATATGTTCATTTGCTGAAAACCATCAAAACCATGAAAAGTTCTTGTATTTGAAGATAAAATCTTTTTGCTTTGAAGAAGAAAGATCCAGCTGACTGAAATAAGTTCATGAGATGAAAACCAACAAAAATTGACAAGAACCACGAAAAGTTCTTGTATTTTAAGATAAAATCTTACTCTATTAAGGAAAAAACTTCCAGCTCGCTGAAATCTGTTCATTTGCTGAAAACCATCAAAACCACGAAAAGTTCTTGTATTTGCAGATAAAATCTTTTTGCTTTGAAGAAGAAAGATCTAGCTGACTGAAATAAGTTCATTAGATGAAAACCAACAAAAATTGACAAGAACCACGAAAAGTTCTTGTATTTTAAGATAAAATCTTACTCTATTAAGGAAAAAACTTCCAGCTCGCTGAAATATGTTCATTTGCTGAAAACCATCAAAACCATGAAAAGTTCTTGTATTTGAAGATAAAATCTTTTTGCTTTGAAGAAGAAAGATCCAGCTGACTGAAATAAGTTCATTAGATGAAAACCAACAAAAATTGACAAGAACCACGAAAAGTTCTTGTATTTTAAGATAAAATCTTACTCTATTAAGGAAAAAACTTCCAGCTCGCTGAAATATGTTCATTTGCTGAAAACCATCAAAACCACGAAAAGTTCTTGTATTTGAAGATAAAATCTTTTTGCTTTGAAGAAGAAAGATCTAGCTGACTGAAATAAGTTCATTAGATGAAAACCAACAAAAATTGACAAGAACCACGAAAAGTTCTTGTATTTTAAGATAAAATCTTACTCTATTAAGGAAAAAACTTCCAGTTCGCTGAATTATGTTCATTTCCTGAAAACCAACAAAACCACCAAAAGTTCTTGTATTTGAAGATAAAATCTTTTTGCTTTGACGAAGATAGATCTAGCTGACTGAAATAAGTTCATTAGATGAAAACCAACAAAAATTGACAAGAAACACGAAAAGTTCTTGTATTTGAAGATAAAATCTTTTTGCTTTGAAGAAGAAAGATCCAGCTGACTGAAATAAGTTCATTAGATGAAAACCAACAAAATTTGACAAGAACCACGAAAACTTCTTGTATTTTAAGATAAAATCTTACTCTATTAAGGAAAAAACTTCCAGCTCGCTGAAATATGTTCATTTGCTGAAAACCATCAAAACCACGAAAAGTTCTTGTATTTGAAGATAAAATCTTTTTGCTTTGAAGAAGAAAGATCTAGCTGACTGAAATAAGTTCATTAGATGAAAACCAACAAAAATTGACAAGAACCACGAAAAGTTCTTGTATTTTAAGATAAAATCTTACTCTATTAAGGAAAAAACTTCCAGTTCGCTGAATTATGTTCATTTGCTGAAAACCAACAAAACCACCAAAAGTTCTTGTATTTGAAGATAAAATCTTTTTGCTTTGACGAAGATAGATCTAGCTGACTGAAATAAGTTCATGAGATGAAAAGCAACAAAAATTGACAAGAACCACGAAAACTGCTTGTATTTTAAGATAATATCTTACGCTATTAAAGAAAAAACTTCTGGCTCGCTGAAATATGTTCATTTGCTGAAAACCAACAAAACCACCAAAAGTTCTTGAATTTGAAGATAAAATCTTTTTGCTTTGAAGAAGAAAGATCCAGCTGACTGAAATAAGTTCATTAGATGAAAACCAACAAAAATTG
Organism: Heptranchias perlo; assembly: GCF_035084215.1. Classification (NCBI taxonomy): domain Eukaryota; kingdom Metazoa; phylum Chordata; class Chondrichthyes; order Hexanchiformes; family Hexanchidae; genus Heptranchias; species Heptranchias perlo. Next base: position 1,637,775 of record NC_090359.1, read on the forward strand.
ACAAGAACCACGAAAAGTTCTTGTATTTTAAGATAAAATCTTACTCTATTAAGGAAAAAACTTCCAGCTCGCTGAAATATGTTCATTTGCTGAAAACCAACAAAACCACGAAAAGTTCTTGTATTTGAAGATAAAATCTTTTTGCTTTGAAGAAGAAAGATCTAGCTGACTGAAATAAGTTCATTAGATGAAAACCAACAAAAATTGACAAGAACCACGAAAAGTTCTTGTATTTTAAGATAAAATCTTACTCTATTAAGGAAATAACTTCCAGCTCGCTGAAATATGTTCATTTGCTGAAAACCATCAAAACCACGAAAAGTTCTTGTATTTGAAGATAAAATCTTTTTGCTTTGAAGAAGAAAGATCTAGCTGACTGAAATAAGTTCATGAGATGAAAACCAACAAAAATTGACAAGAACCACGAAAAGTTCTTGTATTTTAAGATAAAATATTACTCTATTAAGGAAAAAACTCCCAGCTCGCTGAAATATGTTCATTTGCTGAAAACCATCAAAACCACGAAAAGTTCTTGTATTTGAAGATAAAATCTTTTTGCTTTGAAGAAGAAAGATCTAGCTGACTGAAATAAGTTCATTAGATGAAAACCAACAAAAATTGATAAGAACCACGAAAAGTTCTTGTATTTTAAGATAAAATCTTACTCTATTAAGGAAAAAACTTCCAGTTCGCTGAATTATGTTCATTTCCTGAAAACCAACAAAACCACCAAAAGTTCTTGTATTTGAAGATAAAATCTTTTTGCTTTGACGAAGATAGATCTAGCTGACTGAAATAAGTTCATTAGATGAAAACCAACAAAAATTGACAAGAAACACGAAAAGTTCTTGTATTTGAAGATAAAATCTTTTTGCTTTGAAGAAGAAAGATCCAGCTGACTGAAATAAGTTCATTAGATGAAAACCAACAAAATTTGACAAGAACCACGAAAACTTCTTGTATTTTAAGATAAAATCTTACTCTATTAAGGAAAAAACTTCCAGCTCGCTGAAATATGTTCATTTGCTGAAAACCATCAAAACCACGAAAAGTTCTTGTATTTGAAGATAAAATCTTTTTGCTTTGAAGAAGAAAGATCTAGCTGACTGAAATAAGTTCATTAGATGAAAACCAACAAAAATTGACAAGAACCACGAAAAGTTCTTGTATTTTAAGATAAAATCTTACTCTATTAAGGAAAAAACTTCCAGTTCGCTGAATTATGTTCATTTGCTGAAAACCAACAAAACCACCAAAAGTTCTTGTATTTGAAGATAAAATCTTTTTGCTTTGACGAAGATAGATCTAGCTGACTGAAATAAGTTCATGAGATGAAAAGCAACAAAAATTGACAAGAACCACGAAAACTGCTTGTATTTTAAGATAATATCTTACGCTATTAAAGAAAAAACTTCTGGCTCGCTGAAATATGTTCATTTGCTGAAAACCAACAAAACCACCAAAAGTTCTTGAATTTGAAGATAAAATCTTTTTGCTTTGAAGAAGAAAGATCCAGCTGACTGAAATAAGTTCATTAGATGAAAACCAACAAAAATTGACAAGAACCACGAAAAGTTCTTGTATTTTAAGATAAAATCTTACTCTATTAAGGAAAAAACTTCCAGCTCGCTGAAATATGTTCATTTGCTGAAAACCAACAAAACCACGAAAAGTTCTTGTATTTGAAGATAAAATCTTTTTGCTTTGAAGAAGAAAGATCTAGCTGACTGAAATAAGTTCATTAGATGAAAACCAACAAAAATTGACAAGAACCACGAAAAGTTCTTGTATTTTAAGATAAAATCTTACTCTATTAAGGAAATAACTTCCAGCTCGCTGAAATATGTTCATTTGCTGAAAACCATCAAAACCACGAAAAGTTCTTGTATTTGAAGATAAAATCTTTTTGCTTTGAAGAAGAAAGATCTAGCTGACTGAAATAAGTTCATGAGATGAAAACCAACAAAAATTGACAAGAACCACGAAAAGTTCTTGTATTTTAAGATAAAATATTACTCTATTAAGGAAAAAACTCCCAGCTCGCTGAAATATGTTCATTTGCTGAAAACCATCAAAACCACGAAAAGTTCTTGTATTTGAAGATAAAATCTTTTTGCTTTGAAGAAGAAAGATCTAGCTGACTGAAATAAGTTCATTAGATGAAAACCAACAAAAATTGATAAGAACCACGAAAAGTTCTTGTATTTTAAGATAAAATCTTACTCTATTAAGGAAAAAACTTCCAGCTCGCTGAAATATGTTCATTTGCTGAAAACCATCAAAACCATGAAAAGTTCTTGTATTTGAAGATAAAATCTTTTTGCTTTGAAGAAGAAAGATCCAGCTGACTGAAATAAGTTCATGAGATGAAAACCAACAAAAATTGACAAGAACCACGAAAAGTTCTTGTATTTTAAGATAAAATCTTACTCTATTAAGGAAAAAACTTCCAGCTCGCTGAAATCTGTTCATTTGCTGAAAACCATCAAAACCACGAAAAGTTCTTGTATTTGCAGATAAAATCTTTTTGCTTTGAAGAAGAAAGATCTAGCTGACTGAAATAAGTTCATTAGATGAAAACCAACAAAAATTGACAAGAACCACGAAAAGTTCTTGTATTTTAAGATAAAATCTTACTCTATTAAGGAAAAAACTTCCAGCTCGCTGAAATATGTTCATTTGCTGAAAACCATCAAAACCACGAAAAGTTCTTGTATTTGAAGATAAAATCTTTTTGCTTTGAAGAAGAAAGATCCAGCTGACTGAAATAAGTTCATTAGATGAAAACCAACAAAAATTGACAAGAACCACGAAAAGTTCTTGTATTTTAAGATAAAATCTTACTCTATTAAGGAAAAAACTTCCAGCTCGCTGAAATATGTTCATTTGCTGAAAACCATCAAAACCACGAAAAGTTCTTGTATTTGAAGATAAAATCTTTTTGCTTTGAAGAAGAAAGATCTAGCTGACTGAAATAAGTTCATTAGATGAAAACCAACAAAAATTGACAAGAACCACGAAAAGTTCTTGTATTTTAAGATAAAATCTTACTCTATTAAGGAAAAAACCTCCAGTTCGCTGAATTATGTTCATTTGCTGAAAACCAACAAAACCACCAAAAGTTCTTGTATTTGAAGATAAAATCTTTTTGCTTTGACGAAGATAGATCTAGCTGACTGAAATAAGTTCATTAGATGAAAACCAACAAAAATTGACAAGAACCACGAAAAGTTCTTGTATTTGAAGATAAAATCTTTTTGCTTTGAAGAAGAAAGATCCAGCTGACTGAAATAAGTTCATTAGATGAAAACCAACAAAATTTGACAAGAACCACGAAAACTTCTTGTATTTTAAGATAATATCTTACGCTATTAAAGAAAAAACTTCTGGCTCACTGAAATATGTTCATTTGCTGAAAACCAACAAAACCACCAAAAGTTCTTGAATTTGAAGATAAAATCTTTTTGCTTTGAAGAAGAAAGATCCAGCTGACTGAAATAAGTTCATTAGATGAAAACCAACAAAAATTGACAAGAACCACGAAAAGTTCTTGTATTTTAAGATAAAATCTTACTCTATTCAGGAAAAAACTTCCAGCTCGCTGAAATATGTTCATTTGCTGAAAACCAACAAAACCACCAAAAGTTCTTGTATTTGAAGATAAAATCTTTTTGCTTTGAAGAAGAAAGATCCAGCTGACTGAAATAAGTTCATTAGATGAAAACCAACAAAAATTGACAAGAACCACGAAAAGTTCTTGTATTTTAAGATAAAATCTTACTCTATTAAGGAAAAAACTTCCAGCTCGCTGAAATATGTTCATTTGCTGAAAACCATCAAAACCACGAAAAGTTCTTGTATTTGAAGATAAAATCTTTTTGCTTTGAAGAAGAAAGATCTAGCTGACTGAAATAAGTTCATTAGATGAAAACCAACAAAAATTGACAAGAACCACGAAAAGTTCTTGTATTTTAAGATAAAATCTTACTCTATTAAGGAAAAAACTTCCAGTTCGCTGAATTATGTTCATTTCCTGAAAACCAACAAAACCACCAAAAGTTCTTGTATTTGAAGATAAAATCTTTTTGCTTTGACGAAGATAGATCTAGCTGACTGAAATAAGTTCATTAGATGAAAACCAACAAAAATTGACAAGAAACACGAAAAGTTCTTGTATTTGAAGATAAAATCTTTTTGCTTTGAAGAAGAAAGATCCAGCTGACTGAAATAAGTTCATTAGATGAAAACCAACAAAATTTGACAAGAACCACGAAAACTTCTTGTATTTTAAGATAATATCTTACGCTATTAAAGAAAAAACTTCTGGCTCACTGAAATATGTTCATTTGCTGAAAACCAACAAAACCACCAAAAGTTCTTGAATTTGAAGATAAAATCTTTTTGCTTTGAAGAAGAAAGATCCAGCTGACTGAAATAAGTTCATTAGATGAAAACCAACAAAAATTGACAAGAACCACGAAAAGTTCTTGTATTTTAAGATAAAATCTTACTCTATTAAGGAAAAAACTTCCAGCTCGCTGAAATATGTTCATTTGCTGAAAACCAACAAAACCACCAAAAGTTCTTGTATTTGAAGATAAAATCTTTTTGCTTTGAAGAAGAAAGATCTAGCTGACTGAAATAAGTTCATGAGATGCAAACCAACAAAAATTGACAAGAACCACGAAAAGTTCTTGTATTTTAAGATAAAATATTACTCTATTAAGGAAAAAACTCCCAGCTCGCTGAAATATGTTCATTTGCTGAAAACCATCAAAACCACGAAAAGTTCTTGTATTTGAAGATAAAATCTTTTTGCTTTGAAGAAGAAAGATCTAGCTGACTGAAATAAGTTCATTAGATGAAAACCAACAAAAATTGATAAGAACCACGAAAAGTTCTTGTATTTTAAGATAAAATCTTACTCTATTAAGGAAAAAACTTCCAGCTCGCTGAAATATGTTCATTTGCTGAAAACCATCAAAACCATGAAAAGTTCTTGTATTTGAAGATAAAATCTTTTTGCTTTGAAGAAGAAAGATCCAGCTGACTGAAATAAGTTCATGAGATGAAAACCAACAAAAATTGACAAGAACCACGAAAAGTTCTTGTATTTTAAGATAAAATCTTACTCTATTAAGGAAAAAACTTCCAGCTCGCTGAAATATGTTCATTTGCTGAAAACCAACAAAACCACCAAAAGTTCTTGTATTTGAAGATAAAATCTTTTTGCTTTGAAGAAGAAAGATCTAGCTGACTGAAATAAGTTCATGAGATGCAAACCAACAAAAATTGACAAGAACCACGAAAAGTTCTTGTATTTTAAGATAAAATATTACTCTATTAAGGAAAAAACTCCCAGCTCGCTGAAATATGTTCATTTGCTGAAAACCATCAAAACCACGAAAAGTTCTTGTATTTGAAGATAAAATCTTTTTGCTTTGAAGAAGAAAGATCCAGCTGACTGAAATAAGTTCATGAGATGAAAACCAACAAAAATTGACAAGAACCACGAAAAGTTCTTGTATTTTAAGATAAAATCTTACTCTATTAAGGAAAAAACTTCCAGCTCGCTGAAATCTGTTCATTTGCTGAAAACCATCAAAACCACGAAAAGTTCTTGTATTTGAAGATAAAATCTTTTTGCTTTGAAGAAGAAAGATCTAGCTGACTGAAATAAGTTCATTAGATGAAAACCAACAAAAATTGACAAGAACCACGAAAAGTTCTTGTATTTTAAGATAAAATCTTACTCTATTAAGGAAAAAAACTTCCAGCTCGCTGAAATATGTTCATTTGCTGAAAACCATCAAAACCACGAAAAGTTCTTGTATTTGAAGATAAAATCTTTTTGCTTTGAAGAAGAAAGATCCAGCTGACTGAAATAAGTTCATGAGATGAAAACCAACAAAAATTGACAAGAACCACGAAAAGTTCTTGTATTTTAAGATAAAATCTTACTCTATTAAGGAAAAAACTTCCAGCTCGCTGAAATATGTTCATTTGCTGAAAACCATCAAAACCACGAAAAGTTCTTGTATTTGAAGATAAAATCTTTTTGCTTTGAAGAAGAAAGATCTAGCTGACTGAAATAAGTTCATTAGATGAAAACCAACAAAAATTGACAAGAACCACGAAAAGTTCTTGTATTTTAAGATAAAATCTTACTCTATTAAGGAAAAAACTTCCAGTTCGCTGAATTATGTTCATTTGCTGAAAACCAACAAAACCACCAAAAGTTCTTGTATTTGAAGATAAAATCTTTTTGCTTTGACGAAGATAGATCTAGCTGACTGAAATAAGTTCATTAGATGAAAACCAACAAAAATTGACAAGAACCACGAAAAGTTCTTGTATTTGAAGATAAAATCTTTTTGCTTTGAAGAAGAAAGATCCAGCTGACTGAAATAAGTTCATTAGATGAAAACCAACAAAATTTGACAAGAACCACGAAAACTTCTTGTATTTTAAGATAATATCTTACGCTATTAAAGAAAAAACTTCTGGCTCACTGAAATATGTTCATTTGCTGAAAACCAACAAAACCACCAAAAGTTCTTGAATTTGAAGATAAAATCTTTTTGCTTTGAAGAAGAAAGATCCAGCTGACTGAAATAAGTTCATTAGATGAAAACCAACAAAAATTGACAAGAACCACGAAAAGTTCTTGTATTTTAAGATAAAATCTTACTCTATTAAGGAAAAAACTTCCAGCTCGCTGAAATATGTTCATTTGCTGAAAACCAACAAAACCACCAAAAGTTCTTGTATTTGAAGATAAAATCTTTTTGCTTTGAAGAAGAAAGATCTAGCTGACTGAAATAAGTTCATTAGATGAAAACCAACAAAAATTGACAAGAACCACGAAGAGTTCTTGTATTTTAAGATAGAATCTTACTCTATTAAGGAAATAACTTCCAGCTCGCTGAAATCTGTTCATTTGCTGAAAACCATCAAAACCACGAAAAGTTCTTGTATTTGAAGATAAAATCTTTTTGCTTTGAAGAAGAAAGATCTAGCTGACTGAAATAAGTTCATTAGATGAAAACCAACAAAAATTGACAAGAACCACGAAAAGTTCTTGTATTTTAAGATAAAATCTTACTCTATTAAGGAAAAAACTTCCAGCTCGCTGAAATATGTTCATTATGCTGAAAACCATCAAAACCACGAAAAGTTCTTGTATTTGAAGATAAAATCTTTTTGCTTTGAAGAAGAAAGATCCAGCTGACTGAAATAAGTTCATGAGATGAAAACCAAAAAAAATTGACAAGAACCACGAAAAGTTCTTGTATTTTAAGATAGAATCTTACTCTATTAAGGAAATAACTTCCAGCTCGCTGAAATCTGTTCATTTGCTGAAAACCATCAAAACCACGAAAAGTTCTTGTATTTGAAGATAAAATCTTTTTGCTTTGAAGAAGAAAGATCTAGCTGACTGAAATAAGTTCATTAGATGAAAACCAACAAAAATTGACAAGAACCACGAAAAGTTCTTGTATTTTAAGATAAAATCTTACTCTATTAAGGAAAAAACTTCCAGCTCGCTGAAATATGTTCATTATGCTGAAAACCATCAAAACCACGAAAAGTTCTTGTATTTGAAGATAAAATCTTTTTGCTTTGAAGAAGAAAGATCCAGCTGACTGAAATAAGTTCATGAGATGAAAACCAAAAAAAATTGACAAGAACCACGAAAAGTTCTTGTATTTTAAGATAAAATCTTACTCTATTAAGGAAAAAACTTCCAGCTCGCTGAAATATGTTCATTTGCTGAAAAACATCAAAACCATGAAAAGTTCTTGTATTTGAAGATAAAATCTTTTTGCTTTGAAGAATAAAGATCTAGCTGACTGAAATAAGTTCATTAGATGAAAACCAACAAAAATTGACAAGAACCACGAAAAGTTCTTGTATTTTAAGATAGAATCTTAATTTATTAAGGAAATAACTTCCAGCTCGCTGAAATCTGTTCATTTGCTGAAAACCATCAAAACCACGAAAAGTTCTTGTATTTGAAGATAAAATCTTTTTGCTTTGAAGAAGAAAGATCTAGCTGACTGAAATAAGTTCATTAGATGAAAACCAACAAAAATTGACAAGAACCACGAAAAGGTCTTGTATTTTAAGATAAAATCTTACTCTATTAAGGAAAAAACTTCCAGCTCGCTGAAATATGTTCATTTGCTGAAAAACATCAAAACCTTGAAAAGTTCTTGTATTTGAAGATAAAATCTTTTTGCTTTGAAGAAGAAAGATCGAGCTGACTGAAATAAGTTCATTAGATGAAAACCAACAAAAATTGACAAGAACCACGAAAAGTTCTTGTATTTTAAGATAAAATCTTACGCTATTAAAGAAAAAACTCCCAGCTCGCTGAAATATGTTCATTTGCTGAAAACCAACAAAACCACGACAAGTTCTTGTATTTGAAGATAAAATCTTTTGCTTTGAAGAAGAAAGATCTAGCTGACTGAAATAAGTTCATTAGATGAAAACCAACAAAAATTGACAAGAAACACGAAAAGTTCTTGTATTTTAAGATAAAATCTTACTCTTTCAAGGAAAAAACTTCCAGCTCGCTGAAATATGTTCATTTGCTGAAAACCAACAAAACCACGAAAAGTTCTTGTATTTGAAGATAATATCTTTTTGCTTTGAAGAAGAAAGATCCAGCTGACTGAAATAAGTTAATTAGATGAAAACCAACAAAAATTGACAAGAACCACGAAAAGTTCTTGTATTTTAAGATAAAATCTTACTCTATTAAGGAAAAAACTTCCAGCTCGCTGAAATATGTTCATTTGCTGAAAACCATCAAAACCACGAAAAGTTCTTGTATTTGAAGATAAAATCTTTTTGCTTTGAAGAAGAAAGATCTAGCTGACTGAAATAAGTTCATTAGATGAAAACCAACAAAAATTGACAAGAACCACGAAAAGTTCTTGTATTTTAAGATAAAATCTTACTCATATAAGGAAAAAACTTCCAGTTCGCTGAATTATGTTCATTTGCTGAAAACCAACAAAACCACCAAAAGTTCTTGTATTTGAAGATAAAATCTTTTTGCTTTGACGAAGATAGATCTAGCTGACAGAAATAAGTTCATGAGATGAAAAGCAACAAAAATTGACAAGAACCACGAAAACTGCTTGTATTTTAAGATAATATCTTACGCTATTAAAGAAAAAACTTCTGGCTCGCTGAAATATGTTCATTTGCTGAAAACCAACAAAACCACCAAAAGTTCTTGAATTTGAAGATAAAATCTTTTTGCTTTGAAGAAGAAAGATCCAGCTGACTGAAATAAGTTCATTAGATGAAAACCAACAAAAATTGACAAGAACCACGAAAAGTTCTTGTATTTTAAGATAAAATCTTACTCTATTAAGGAAAAAACTTCCAGCTCGCTGAAATATGTTCATTTGCTGAAAACCAACAAAACCACGAAAAGTTCTTGTATTTGAAGATAAAATCTTTTTGCTTTGAAGAAGAAAGATCTAGCTGACTGAAATAAGTTCATTAGATGAAAACCAACAAAAATTGACAAGAACCACGAAAAGTTCTTGTATTTGAAGATAAAATCTTACTCTATTAAGGAAATAACTTCCAGCTCGCTGAAATCTGTTCATTTGCTGAAAACCATCAAAACCACGAAAAGTTCTTGTATTTGAAGATAAAATCTTTTTGCTTTGAAGAAGAAAGATCTAGCTGACTGAAATAAGTTCATGAGATGAAAACCAACAAAAATTGACAAGAACCACGAAAAGTTCTTGTATTTTAAGATAAAATATTACTCTATTAAGGAAAAAACTCCCAGCTCGCTGAAATATGTTCATTTGCTGAAAACCATCAAAACCACGAAAAGTTCTTGTATTTGAAGATAAAATCTTTTTGCTTTGAAGAAGAAAGATCTAGCTGACTGAAATAAGTTCATTAGATGAAAACCAACAAAAATTGATAAGAACCACGAAAAGTTCTTGTATTTTAAGATAAAATCTTACTCTATTAAGGAAAAAACTTCCAGCTCGCTGAAATATGTTCATTTGCTGAAAACCAACAAAACCACCAAAAGTTCTTGTATTTGAAGATAAAATCTTTTTGCTTTGAAGAAGAAAGATCTAGCTGACTGAAATAAGTTCATTAGATGAAAACCAACAAAAATTGACAAGAACCACGAATAGTTCTTGTATTTTAAGATAGAATCTTACTCTATTAAGGAAATAACTTCCAGCTCGCTGAAATCTGTTCATTTGCTGAAAACCATCAAAACCACGAAAAGTTCTTGTATTTGAAGATAAAATCTTTTTGCTTTGAAGAAGAAAGATCTAGCTGACTGAAATAAGTTCATTCGATGAAAACCAACAAAAATTGACAAGAACCACGAAAAGTTCTTGTATTTTAAGATAAAATCTTACTCTATTAAGGAAATAACTTCCAGCTCGCTGAAATCTGTTCATTTGCTGAAAACCATCAAAACCACGAAAAGTTCTTGTATTTGAAGATAAAATCTTTTTGCTTTGAAGAAGAAAGATCCAGCTGACTGAAATAAGTTCATTAGATGAAAACCAACAAAAATTGACAAGAACCACGAAAAGTTCTTGTATTTTAAGATAAAATCTTACTCTATTAAGGAAAAAACTTCCAGCTCGCTGAAATATGTTCATTATGCTGAAAACCATCAAAACCACGAAAAGTTCTTGTATTTGAAGATAAAATCTTTTTGCTTTGAAGAAGAAAGATCCAGCTGACTGAAATAAGTTCATGAGATGAAAACCAAAAAAAATTGACAAGAACCACGAAAAGTTCTTGTATTTTAAGATAAAATCTTACTCTATTAAGGAAAAAACTTCCAGCTCGCTGAAATATGTTCATTTGCTGAAAAACATCAAAACCATGAAAAGTTCTTGTATTTGAAGATAAAATCTTTTTGCTTTGAAGAAGAAAGATCTAGCTGACTGAAATAAGTTCATTAGATGAAAACCAACAAAAATTGACAAGAACCACGAAAAGTTCTTGTATTTTAAGATAAAATCTTATTCTATTAAGGAAAAAACTTCCAGCTCGCTGAAATATGTACATTTGCTGAAAACCATCAAAACCACGAAAAGTTCTTGTATTTGAAGATAAAATCTTTTTGCTTTGAAGAAGAAAGATCCAGCTGACTGAAATAAGTTCATGAGATGAAAACCAACAAAAATTGACAAGAACCACGAAAAGTTCTTGTATTTTAAGATAAAATCTTACTCTATTCAGGAAAAAACTTCCAGCTCGCTGAAATATGTTCATTTGCTGAAAACCAACAAAACCACGACAAGTTCTTGTATTTGAAGATAAAATCTTTTTGCTTTGAAGAAGAAAGATCTAGCTGACTGAAATAAGTTCATGAGATGAAAACCAACAAAAATTGACAAGAACCACGAAAAGTTCTTGTATTTTAAGATAAAATCTTACTCTTTCAAGGAAAAAACTTCCAGCTCGCTGAAATATGCTCATTTGCTGAAAAGCAACAAAACCACGAAAAGTTCTTGTATTTGAAGATAAAATCTTTTTGCATTCAAGAAGAAAGATCGAGCTGACTGAAATAACTTCATTCGATGAAAACCAACAAAAATTGACAAGAACCACGAAAAGTTCTTGTATTTTAAGATAAAATCTTACGCTATTAAAGAAAAAACTTCCAGCTCGCTGAAATATGTTCATTTGCTGAAAACCAACAAAACCACGAAAAGTTCTTGTATTTGAAGATAATATCTTTTTGCTTTGAAGAAGAAAGATCCAGCTGACTGAAATAAGTTAATTAGATGAAAACCAACAAAAATTGACAAGAACCACGAAAAGTTCTTGTATTTTAAGATAAAATCTTACTCTATTAAGGAAAAAACTTCCAGCTCGCTGAAATATGTTCATTTGCTGAAAACCATCAAAACCACGAAAAGTTCTTGTATTTGAAGATAAAATCTTTTTGCTTTGAAGAAGAAAGATCTAGCTGACTGAAATAAGTTCATTAGATGAAAACCAACAAAAATTGACAAGAACCACGAAAAGTTCTTGTATTTTAAGATAAAATCTTACTCATATAAGGAAAAAACTTCCAGTTCGCTGAATTATGTTCATTTGCTGAAAACCAACAAAACCACCAAAAGTTCTTGTATTTGAAGATAAAATCTTTTTGCTTTGACGAAGATAGATCTAGCTAACAGAAATAAGTTCATGAGATGAAAAGCAACAAAAATTGACAAGAACCACGAAAACTGCTTGTATTTTAAGATAATATCTTACGCTATTAAAGAAAAAACTTCTGGCTCGCTGAAATATGTTCATTTGCTGAAAACCAACAAAACCACCAAAAGTTCTTGAATTTGAAGATAAAATCTTTTTGCTTTGAAGAAGAAAGATCCAGCTGACTGAAATAAGTTCATTAGATGAAAACCAACAAAAATTGACAAGAACCACGAAAAGTTCTTGTATTTTAAGATAAAATCTTACTCTATTAAGGAAAAAACTTCCAGCTCGCTGAAATATGTTCATTTGCTGAAAACCAACAAAACCACGAAAAGTTCTTGTATTTGAAGATAAAATCTTTTTGCTTTGAAGAAGAAAGATCTAGCTGACTGAAATAAGTTCATTAGATGAAAACCAACAAAAATTGACAAGAACCACGAAAAGTTCTTGTATTTGAAGATAAAATCTTACTCTATTAAGGAAATAACTTCCAGCTCGCTGAAATCTGTTCATTTGCTGAAAACCATCAAAACCACGAAAAGTTCTTGTATTTGAAGATAAAATCTTTTTGCTTTGAAGAAGAAAGATCTAGCTGACTGAAATAAGTTCATGAGATGAAAACCAACAAAAATTGACAAGAACCACGAAAAGTTCTTGTATTTTAAGATAAAATATTACTCTATTAAGGAAAAAACTCCCAGCTCGCTGAAATATGTTCATTTGCTGAAAACCATCAAAACCACGAAAAGTTCTTGTATTTGAAGATAAAATCTTTTTGCTTTGAAGAAGAAAGATCTAGCTGACTGAAATAAGTTCATTAGATGAAAACCAACAAAAATTGATAAGAACCACGAAAAGTTCTTGTATTTTAAGATAAAATCTTACTCTATTAAGGAAAAAACTTCCAGCTCGCTGAAATATGTTCATTTGCTGAAAACCAACAAAACCACCAAAAGTTCTTGTATTTGAAGATAAAATCTTTTTGCTTTGAAGAAGAAAGATCTAGCTGACTGAAATAAGTTCATTAGATGAAAACCAACAAAAATTGACAAGAACCACGAATAGTTCTTGTATTTTAAGATAGAATCTTACTCTATTAAGGAAATAACTTCCAGCTCGCTGAAATCTGTTCATTTGCTGAAAACCATCAAAACCACGAAAAGTTCTTGTATTTGAAGATAAAATCTTTTTGCTTTGAAGAAGAAAGATCTAGCTGACTGAAATAAGTTCATTCGATGAAAACCAACAAAAATTGACAAGAACCACGAAAAGTTCTTGTATTTTAAGATAAAATCTTACTCTATTAAGGAAATAACTTCCAGCTCGCTGAAATCTGTTCATTTGCTGAAAACCATCAAAACCACGAAAAGTTCTTGTATTTGAAGATAAAATCTTTTTGCTTTGAAGAAGAAAGATCCAGCTGACTGAAATAAGTTCATTAGATGAAAACCAACAAAAATTGACAAGAACCACGAAAAGTTCTTGTATTTTAAGATAAAATCTTACTCTATTAAGGAAAAAACTTCCAGCTCGCTGAAATATGTTCATTATGCTGAAAACCATCAAAACCACGAAAAGTTCTTGTATTTGAAGATAAAATCTTTTTGCTTTGAAGAAGAAAGATCCAGCTGACTGAAATAAGTTCATGAGATGAAAACCAAAAAAAATTGACAAGAACCACGAAAAGTTCTTGTATTTTAAGATAAAATCTTACTCTATTAAGGAAAAAACTTCCAGCTCGCTGAAATATGTTCATTTGCTGAAAAACATCAAAACCATGAAAAGTTCTTGTATTTGAAGATAAAATCTTTTTGCTTTGAAGAAGAAAGATCTAGCTGACTGAAATAAGTTCATTAGATGAAAACCAACAAAAATTGACAAGAACCACGAAAAGTTCTTGTATTTTAAGATAAAATCTTATTCTATTAAGGAAAAAACTTCCAGCTCGCTGAAATATGTACATTTGCTGAAAACCATCAAAACCACGAAAAGTTCTTGTATTTGAAGATAAAATCTTTTTGCTTTGAAGAAGAAAGATCCAGCTGACTGAAATAAGTTCATGAGATGAAAACCAACAAAAATTGACAAGAACCACGAAAAGTTCTTGTATTTTAAGATAAAATCTTACTCTATTCAGGAAAAAACTTCCAGCTCGCTGAAATATGTTCATTTGCTGAAAACCAACAAAACCACGACAAGTTCTTGTATTTGAAGATAAAATCTTTTTGCTTTGAAGAAGAAAGATCTAGCTGACTGAAATAAGTTCATGAGATGAAAACCAACAAAAATTGACAAGAACCACGAAAAGTTCTTGTATTTTAAGATAAAATCTTACTCTTTCAAGGAAAAAACTTCCAGCTCGCTGAAATATGTTCATTTGCTGAAAACCAACAAAACCACGAAAAGTTCTTGTATTTGAAGATAATATCTTTTTGCTTTGAAGAAGAAAGATCCAGCTGACTGAAATACGTTCATTAGATGAAAACCAACAAAAATTGACAAGAACCACGAAAAGTTCTTGTATTTTAAGATAAAATCTTACTCTATTAAGGTAAAAACTTCCAGCTCGCTGAAATATGTTCATTTGCTGAAAACCATCAAAACCACGAAAAGTTCTTGTATTTGAAGATAAAATCTTTTTGCTTTGAAGAAGAAAGATCTAGCTGACTGAAATAAGTTCATTAGATGAAAACCAACAAAAATTGACAAGAACCACGAAAAGTTCTTGTATTTTAAGATAAAATCTTACTCTATTAAGGAAAAAACTTCCAGTTTGCTGAATTATGTTCATTTGCTGAAAACCAACAAAACCACCAAAAGTTCTTGAATTTGAAGATAAAATCTTTTTGCTTTGACGAAGATAGATCTAGCTGACTGAAATAAGTTCATTAGATGAAAAGCAACAAAAATTGACAAGAACCACGAAAAGTTCTTGTATTTGAAGATAAAATCTTTTTGCTTTGAAGAAGAAAGATCCAGCTGACTGAAATAAGTTCATTAGATGAAAACCAACAAAATTTGACAAGAACCACGAAAAGTTCTTGTATTTTAAGATAAAATCTTACTCTATTAAGGAAAAAACTTCCAGTTCGCTGAATTATGTTCATTTGCTGAAAACCAACAAAACCACCAAAAGTTCTTGAATTTGAAGATAAAATCTTTTTGCTTTGACGAAGATAGATCTAGCTGACTGAAATAAGTTCATCAGATGAAAAGCAACAAAAATTGACAAGAACCACGAAAAGTTCTTGTATTTGAAGATAAAATCTTTTTGCTTTGAAGAAGAAAGATCCAGCTGACTGAAATAAGTTCATTCGATGAAAACCAACAAAATTTGACAAGAACCACGAAAACTTCTTGTATTTTAAGATAATATCTTACGCTATTAAAGAAAAAACTTCTGGCTCGCTGAAATATGTTCATTTGCTGAAAACCAACAAAACCACGACAAGTTCTTGAATTTGAAGATAAAATCTTTTTGCTTTGAAGAAGAAAGATCTAGCTGACTGAAATAAGTTCATGAGATGAAAACCAACAAAAATTGACAAGAACCACGAAAAGTTCTTGTATTTTAAGATAAAATCTTACTCTATTAAGGAAATAACTTCCAGCTCGCTGAAATCTGTTCATTTGCTGAAAACCATCAAAACCACGAAAAGTTCTTGAATTTGAAGATAAAATCTTTTTGCTTTGAAGAAGAAAGATCTAGCTGACTGAAATAAGTTCATTAGATGAAAACCAACAAAAATTGACAAGAACCACGAAAAGTTCTTGTATTTTAAGATAAAATCTTACTCTATTAAGGAAAAAACTTCCAGCTCGCTGAAATATGTTCATTATGCTGAAAACCATCAAAACCACGAAAAGTTCTTGTATTTGAAGATAAAATCTTTTTGCTTTGAAGAAGAAAGATCCAGCTGACTGAAATAGGTTCATGAGATGAAAACCAACAAAAATTGACAAGAACCACGAAAAGTTCTTGTATTTTAAGATAAAATCTTACTCTATTAAGGAAAAAACTTCCAGCTCGCTGAAATATGTACATTTGCTGAAAACCATCAAAACCACGAAAAGTTCTTGTATTTGAAGATAAAATCTTTTTGCTTTGAAGAAGAAAGATCCAGCTGACTGAAATAAGTTCATGAGATGAAAACCAACAAAAATTGACAAGAACCACGAAAAGTTCTTGTATTTTAAGATAAAATCTTACTCTATTCAGGAAAAAACTTCCAGCTCGCTGAAATATGTTCATTTGCTGAAAACCATCAAAACAACGAAAAGTTCTTGTATTTGAAGATAAAATCTTTTTGCTTTGAAGAAGAAAGATCTAGCTGACTGAAATAAGTTCATTAGATGAAAACCAACAAAAATTGACAAGAACCACGAAAAGTTCTTGTATTTTAAGATAAAATCTTACGCTATTAAAGAAAAAACTTCCAGCTCGCTGAAATATGTTCATTTGCTGAAAACCAACAAAACCACGAAAAGTTCTTGTATTTGAAGATAATATCTTTTTGCTTAGAAGAAGAAAGATCCAGCTGACTGAAATAAGTTCATTAGATGAAAACCAACAAAAATTGACAAGAACCACGAAAAGTTCTTGTATTTTAAGATAAAATCTTACTCTATTAAGGTAAAAACTTCCAGCTCGCTGAAATATGTTCATTTGCTGAAAACCATCAAAACCACGAAAAGTTCTTGTATTTGAAGATAAAATCTTTTTGCTTTGAAGAAGAAAGATCTAGCTGACTGAAATAAGTTCATTAGATGAAAACCAACAAAAATTGACAAGAACCACGAAAAGTTCTTGTATTTTAAGATAAAATCTTACTCTATTAAGGAAAAAACTTCCAGTTCGCTGAATTATGTTCATTTGCTGAAAACCAACAAAACCACCAAAAGTTCTTGAATTTGAAGATAAAATCTTTTTGCTTTGACGAAGATAGATCTAGCTGACTGAAATAAGTTCATTAGATGAAAAGCAACAAAAATTGACAAGAACCACGAAAAGTTCTTGTATTTGAAGATAAAATCTTTTTGCTTTGAAGAAGAAAGATCCAGCTGACTGAAATAAGTTCATTAGATGAAAACCAACAAAATTTGACAAGAACCACGAAAAGTTCTTGTATTTTAAGATAATATCTTACGCTATTAAAGAAAAAACTTCTGGCTCGCTGAAATATGTTCATTTGCTGAAAACCAACAAAACCACCAAAAGTTCTTGAATTTGAAGATAAAATCTTTTTGCTTTGAAGAAGAAAGATCCAGCTGACTGAAATAAGTTCATTAGATGAAAACCAACAAAAATTGACAAGAACCACGAAAAGTTCTTGTATTTTAAGATAAAATCTTACTCTATTAAGGAAAAAACTTCCAGCTCGCTGAAATATGTTCATTTGCTGAAAACCAACAAAACCACGAAAAGTTCTTGTATTTGAAGATAAAATCTTTTTGCTTTGAAGAAGAAAGATCTAGCTGACTGAAATAAGTTCATTAGATGAAAACCAACAAAATTGACAAGAACCACGAAAAGTTCTTGTATTTTAAGATAAAATCTTACTCTATTAAGGAAATAACTTCCAGCTCGCTGAAATCTGTTCATTTGCTGAAAACCATCAAAACCACGAAAAGTTCTTGTATTTGAAGATAATATCTTTTTGCTTTGAAGAAGAAAGATCCAGCTGACTGAAATAAGTTCATTCGATGAAAACCAACAAAAATTGACAAGAACCACGAAAAGTTCTTGTATTTTAAGATAAAATCTTACTCTATTAAGGAAAAAACTTCCAGTTCGCTGAATTATGTTCATTTGCTGAAAACCAACAAAACCACCAAAAGTTCTTGAATTTGAAGATAAAATCTTTTTGCTTTGACGAAGATAGATCTAGCTGACTGAAATAAGTTCATCAGATGAAAAGCAACAAAAATTGACAAGAACCACGAAAAGTTCTTGTATTTGAAGATAAAATCTTTTTGCTTTGAAGAAGAAAGATCCAGCTGACTGAAATAAGTTCATTCGATGAAAACCAACAAAATTTGACAAGAACCACGAAAACTTCTTGTATTTTAAGATAATATCTTACGCTATTAAAGAAAAAACTTCTGGCTCGCTGAAATATGTTCATTTGCTGAAAACCAACAAAACCACCAAAAGTTCTTGAATTTGAAGATAAAATCTTTTTGCTTTGAAGAAGAAAGATCCAGCTGACTGAAATAAGTTCATTAGATGAAAACCAACAAAA
The DNA here is from genome assembly GCF_035084215.1 of Heptranchias perlo. Lineage (NCBI taxonomy): Eukaryota > Metazoa > Chordata > Chondrichthyes > Hexanchiformes > Hexanchidae > Heptranchias > Heptranchias perlo. The sequence goes on from NC_090359.1 coordinate 1,656,242, forward strand.
ATTGACAAGAACCACGAAAAGTTCTTGTATTTTAAGATAAAATCTTACTCTATTAAGGAAAAAACTTCCAGCTCGCTGAAATATGTTCATTTGCTGAAAACCAACAAAACCACGAAAAGTTCTTGTATTTGAAGATAAAATCTTTTTGCTTTGAAGAAGAAAGATCTAGCTGACTGAAATAAGTTCATTAGATGAAAACCAACAAAAATTGACAAGAACCACGAAAAGTTCTTGTATTTTAAGATAAAATCTTACTCTATTAAGGAAATAACTTCCAGCTCGCTGAAATCTGTTCATTTGCTGAAAACCATCAAAACCACGAAAAGTTCTTGTATTTGAAGATAAAATCTTTTTGCTTTGAAGAAGAAAGATCTAGCTGACTGAAATAAGTTCATTAGATGAAAACCAACAAAAATTGACAAGAACCACGAAAAGTTCTTGTATTTTAAGATAAAATCTTACTCTATTAAGGAAAAAACTTCCAGCTCGCTGAAATATGTTCATTATGCTGAAAACCATCAAAACCACGAAAAGTTCTTGTATTTGAAGATAAAATCTTTTTGCTTTGAAGAAGAAAGATCCAGCTGACTGAAATAGGTTCATGAGATGAAAACCAACAAAAATTGACAAGAACCACGAAAAGTTCTTGTATTTTAAGATAAAATCTTACTCTATTAAGGAAAAAACTTCCAGCTCGCTGAAATATGTACATTTGCTGAAAACCATCAAAACCACGAAAAGTTCTTGTATTTGAAGATAAAATCTTTTTGCTTTGAAGAAGAAAGATCCAGCTGACTGAAATAAGTTCATGAGATGAAAACCAACAAAAATTGACAAGAACCACGAAAAGTTCTTGTATTTTAAGATAAAATCTTACTCTATTCAGGAAAAAACTTCCAGCTCGCTGAAATATGTTCATTTGCTGAAAACCATCAAAACAACGAAAAGTTCTTGTATTTGAAGATAAAATCTTTTTGCTTTGAAGAAGAAAGATCTAGCTGACTGAAATAAGTTCATTAGATGAAAACCAACAAAAATTGACAAGAACCACGAAAAGTTCTTGTATTTTAAGATAAAATCTTACGCTATTAAAGAAAAAACTCCCAGCTCGCTGAAATATGTTCATTTGCTGAAAACCAACAAAACCACGACAAGTTCTTGTATTTGAAGATAAAATCTTTTTGCTTTGAAGAAGAAAGATCTAGCTGACTGAAATAAGTTCATTAGATGAAAACCAACAAAAATTGACAAGAAACACGAAAAGTTCTTGTATTTTAAGATAAAATCTTACTCTTTCAAGGAAAAAACTTCCAGCTCGCTGAAATATGTTCATTTGCTGAAAACCAACAAAACCACGAAAAGTTCTTGTATTTGAAGATAATATCTTTTTGCTTTGAAGAAGAAAGATCCAGCTGACTGAAATAAGTTCATTAGATGAAAACCAACAAAAATTGACAAGAACCACGAAAAGTTCTTGTATTTTAAGATAAAATCTTACTCTATTAAGGAAAAAACTTCCAGCTCGCTGAAATATGTTCATTTGCTGAAAACCATCAAAACCACGAAAAGTTCTTGTATTTGAAGATAAAATCTTTTTGCTTTGAAGAAGAAAGATCTAGCTGACTGAAATAAGTTCATTAGATGAAAACCAACAAAAATTGACAAGAACCACGAAAAGTTCTTGTATTTTAAGATAAAATCTTACTCTATTAAGGAAAAAACTTCCAGTTCGCTGAATTATGTTCATTTGCTGAAAACCAACAAAACCACCAAAAGTTCTTGAATTTGAAGATAAAATCTTTTTGCTTTGACGAAGATAGATCTAGCTGACTGAAATAAGTTCATTACATGAAAAGCAACAAAAATTGACAAGAACCACGAAAAGTTCTTGTATTTGAAGATAAAATCTTTTTGCTTTGAAGAAGAAAGATCCAGCTGACTGAAATAAGTTCATTAGATGAAAACCAACAAAATTTGACAAGAACCACGAAAACTTCTTGTATTTTAAGATAATATCTTACGCTATTAAAGAAAAAACTTCTGGCTCGCTGAAATATGTTCATTTGCTGAAAACCAACAAACCCACCAAAAGTTCTTGAATTTGAAGATAAAATCTTTTTGCTTTGAAGAAGAAAGATCCAGCTGACTGAAATAAGTTCATTAGATGAAAACCAACAAAAATTGACAAGAACCACGAAAAGTTCTTGTATTTTAAGATAAAATCTTACTCTATTAAGGAAAAAACTTCCAGCTCGCTGAAATATGTTCATTTGCTGAAAACCAACAAAACCACGAAAAGTTCTTGTATTTGAAGATAAAATCTTTTTGCTTTGAAGAAGAAAGATCTAGCTGACTGAAATAAGTTCATTAGATGAAAACCAACAAAAATTGACAAGAACCACGAAAAGTTCTTGTATTTTAAGATAAAATCTTACTCTATTAAGGAAATAACTTCCAGCTCGCTGAAATCTGTTCATTTGCTGAAAACCATCAAAACCACGAAAAGTTCTTGTATTTGAAGATAATATCTTTTTGCTTTGAAGAAGAAAGATCCAGCTGACTGAAATAAGTTCATTAGATGAAAACCAACAAAAATTGACAATAACCACGAAAAGTTCTTGTATTTTAAGATAAAATCTTACTCTATTAAGGAAAAAACTTCCAGCTCGCTGAAATATGTTCATTTGCTGAAAACCATCAAAACCACGAAAAGTTCTTGTATTTGAAGATAAAATCTTTTTGCTTTGAAGAAGAAAGATCTGGCTGACTGAAATAAGTTCATTAGATGAAAACCAACAAAAATTGACAAGAACCACGAAAAGTTCTTGTATTTTAAGATAAAATCTTACTCTATTAAGGAAAAAACTTCCAGTTCGCTGAATTATGTTCATTTGCTGAAAACCAACAAAACCACCAAAAGTTCTTGAATTTGAAGATAAAATCTTTTTGCTTTGACGAAGATAGATCTAGCTGACTGAAATAAGTTCATCAGATGAAAAGCAACAAAAATTGACAAGAACCACGAAAAGTTCTTGTATTTGAAGATAAAATCTTTTTGCTTTGAAGAAGAAAGATCCAGCTGACTGAAATAAGTTCATTCGATGAAAACCAACAAAATTTGACAAGAACCACGAAAACTTCTTGTATTTTAAGATAATATCTTACGCTATTAAAGAAAAAACTTCTGGCTCGCTGAAATATGTTCATTTGCTGAAAACCAACAAAACCACCAAAAGTTCTTGAATTTGAAGATAAAATCTTTTTGCTTTGAAGAAGAAAGATCCAGCTGACTGAAATAAGTTCATTAGATGAAAACCAACAAAAATTGACAAGAACCACGAAAAGTTCTTGTATTTTAAGATAAAATCTTACTCTATTAAGGAAATAACTTCCAGCTCGCTGAAATCTGTTCATTTGCTGAAAACCATCAAAACCACGAAAAGTTCTTGTATTTGAAGATAAAATCTTTTTGCTTTGAAGAAGAAAGATCTAGCTGACTGAAATAAGTTCATGAGATGAAAACCAACAAAAATTGACAAGAACCACGAAAAGTTCTTGTATTTTAAGATAAAATATTACTCTATTAAGGAAAAAACTCCCAGCTCGCTGAAATATGTTCATTTGCTGAAAACCATCAAAACCACGAAAAGTTCTTGTATTTGAAGATAAAATCTTTTTGCTTTGAAGAAGAAAGATCTAGCTGACTGAAATAAGTTCATTAGATGAAAACCAACAAAAATTGACAAGAACCACGAAAAGTTCTTGTATTTTAAGATAAAATCTTACTCTATTAAGGAAAAAACTTCCAGCTCGCTGAAATATGTTCATTTGCTGAAAACCATCAAAACCACGAAAAGTTCTTGTATTTGAAGATAAAATCTTTTTGCTTTGAAGAAGAAAGATCCAGCTGACTGAAATAAGTTCATTAGATGAAAACCAACAAAAATTGACAAGAACCACGAAAAGTTCTTGTATTTTAAGATAAAATCTTACTCTATTAAGGAAAAAACTTCCAGCTCGCTGAAATATGTTCATTTGCTGAAAACCATCAAAACCACGAAAAGTTCTTGTATTTGAAGATATAATCTTTTTGATTTGAAGAAGAAAGATCCAGCTGACTGAAACAAGTTCATTAGATGAAAACCAACAAAAATTGACAAGAACCACGAAAAGTTCTTGTATTTTAAGATAAAATCTTACTCTATTAAGGAAAAAACTTCCAGTTCGCTGAATTATGTTCATTTGCTGAAAACCAACAAAACCACCAAAAGTTCTTGTATTTGAAGATAAAATCTTTTTGCTTTGACGAAGATAGATCTAGCTGACTGAAATAAGTTCATTAGATGAAAACCAACAAAAATTGACAAGAACCACGAAAAGTTCTTGTATTTGAAGATAAAATCTTTTTGCTTTGAAGAAGAAAGATCCAGCTGACTGAAATAAGTTCATTAGATGAAAACCAACAAAATTTGACAAGAACCACGAAAACTTCTTGTATTTTAAGGTAATATCTTACGCTATTAAAGAAAAAACTTCTGGCTCACTGAAATATGTTCATTTGCTGAAAACCAACAAAACCACCAAAAGTTCTTGAATTTGAAGATAAAATCTTTTTGCTTTGAAGAAGAAAGATCCAGCTGACTGAAATAAGTTCATTAGATGAAAACCAACAAAAATTGACAAGAACCACGAATAGTTCTTGTATTTTAAGATAGAATCTTACTCTATTAAGGAAATAACTTCCAGCTCGCTGAAATCTGTTCATTTGCTGAAAACCATCAAAACCACGAAAAGTTCTTGTATTTGAAGATAAAAACTTTTTGCTTTGAAGAAGAAAGATCTAGCTGACTGAAATAAGTTCATTAGATGAAAACCAACAAAAATTGACAAGAACCACGAAAAGTTCTTGTATTTTAAGATAAAATCTTACTCTATTAAGGAAATAACTTCCAGCTCGCTGAAATCTGTTCATTTGCTGAAAACCATCAAAACCACGAAAAGTTCTTGTATTTGAAGATAAAATCTTTTTGCTTTGAGGAAGAAAGATCTAGCTGACTGAAATAAGTTCATGAGATGAAAACCAACAAAAATTGACAAGAACCACGAAAAGTTCTTGTATTTTAAGATAAAATCTTACTCTATTAAGGAAAAAACTTCCAGCTCGCTGAAATCTGTTCATTTGCTGAAAACCATCAAAACCACGAAAAGTTCTTGTATTTGAAGATAAAATCTTTTTGCTTTGAAGAAGAAAGATCTAGCTGACTGAAATAAGTTCATTAGATGAAAACCAACAAAATTTGACAAGAACCACGAAAACTTCTTGTATTTTAAGATAATATCTTACGCTATTGAAGAAAAAACTTCTGGCTCGCTGAAATCTGTTCATTAGCTGAAAACCAACAAAACCACGAAAAGTTCTTGTATTTGAAGATAAACTCTTTTTGATTTGAAGAAGAAAGATCCAGCTGACTGAAATACGTTCATTAGATGAAAACCAACAAAAATTGACAAGAACCACGAAAAGTTCTTGTATTTTAAGATAAAATCTTACTCTATTAAGGAAAAAACTTCCAGCTCGCTGAAATATGTTCATTTGCTGAAAACCATCAAAACCACGAAAAGTTCTTGTATTTGAAGATAAAATCTTTTTGCTTTGAAGAAGAAAGATCTAGCTGACTGAAATAAGTTCATTAGATGAAAACCAACAAAAATTGACAAGAACCACGAAAAGTTCTTGTATTTTAAGATAAAATCTTACTCCATTCAGGAAAAAACTTCCAGCTCGCTGAAATATGTTCATTTGCTGAAAACCATCAAAACCACGAAAAGTTCTTGTATTTGAAGATAAAATCTTTTTGCTTTGAAGAAGAAAGATCCAGCTGACTGAAATAAGTTCATTAGATGAAAACCAACAAAAATTGACAAGAACCACGAAAAGTTCTTGTATTTTAAGATAAAATCTTACTCTATTAAGGAAAAAACTTCCAGCTCGCTGAAATATGTTCATTTGCTGAAAACCATCAAAACCACGAAAAGTTCTTGTATTTGAAGATAAAATCTTTTTGCTTTGAAGAAGAAAGATCTAGCTGACTGAAATAAGTTCATTAGATGAAAACCAACAAAAATTGACAAGAACCACATTTGCTGAAAACCAACAAAACCACGAAAAGTTCTTGTATTTGAAGATAAACTCTTTTTGCTTTGAAGAAGAAAGATCCAGCTGACTGAAATACGTTCATTAGATGAAAACCAACAAAAATTGACAAGAACCACGAAAAGTTCTTGTATTTTAAGATAAAATATTACTCTATTAAGGAAAAAACATCCAGCTCGCTGAAATATGTTCATTTGCTGAAAACCATCAAAACTACGAAAAGTTCTTGTATTTGAAGATAAAATCTTTTTGCTTTGAAGAAGAAAGATCTAGCTGACTGAAATAAGTTCATCAGATGAAAACCAACAAAAATTGACAAGAACCACGAAAAGTTCTTGTATTTTAAGATAGAATCTTACTCTATTCAGGAAATAACTTCCAGCTCGCTGAAATATGTTCATTTGCTGAAAACCATCAAAACCACGAAAAGTTCTTGTATTTGAAGATAAAATCTTTTTGCTTGGAAGAAGAAAGATCTAGCTGACTGAAATAAGTTCATTAGATGAAAACCAACAAAAATTGACAAGAACCACGAAAAGTTCTTGTATTTTAAGATAAAATCTTACTCTATTAAGGAAAAAACTTCCAGCTCGCTGAAATATGTTCATTTGCTGAAAACCATCAAAACCACGAAAAGTTCTTGTATTTGAAGATAAAATCTTTTTGCTTTGAAGAAGAAAGATCCAGCTGACTGAAATAAGTTCATGAGATGAAAACCAACAAAAAATGACAAGAACCACAAAAAGTTCTTGTATTTTAGGATAAAATCTTGCTCTATTAAGGAAAAAACTTCCAGCTCGCTGAAATATGTTCATTTGCTGAAAACCATCAAAACCACGAAAAGTTCTTGTATTTGAAGATAAAATCTTTTTGCTTTGAAGAAGAAAGATCCAGCTGACTGAAATAAGTTCATTAGATGAAAACCAACAAAATTTGACAAGAACCACGAAAACTTCTTGTATTTTAAGATAAAATCTTAGGCTATTAAAGAAAAAACTTCCAGCTCGCTGAAATCTGTTCATTTGCTGAAAACCATCAAAACCACGAAAAGTTCTTGTATTTGAAGATAAAATCTTTTTGCTTTGAAGAAGAAAGATCTCGCTGACTGAAATAAGTTCATTAGATGAAAACCAACAAAAATTGACAAGAACCACGAAAAGTTCTTGTATTTTAAGATAAAATCTTACTCTATTCAGGAAAAAACTTCCAGCTCGCTGAAATATGTTCATTTGCTGAAAACCATCAAAACCACGAAAGGTTCTTGTATTTGAAGATAAAATCTTTTTGCTTTGAAGAAGAAAGATCTAGCTGACTGAAATAAGTTCATTCGATGAAAACCAACAAAAATTGACAAGAACCACGAAAAGTTCTTGTATTTTAAGATAAAATCTTACTCTATTAAGGAAAAAACTTCCAGCTCGCTGAAATATGTTCATTTGCTGAAAACCATCAAAACCACAAATAGTTCTTGTATTTGAAGATAAAATCTTTTTGCTTTGAAGAAGAAAGATCGAGCTGACTGAAATAAGTTCATTAGATGAAAACCAACAAAATTTGACAAGAACCACGAAAACGTCTTGTATTTTAAGATAATATCTTACGCTATTAAAGAAAAAACTTCTGGCTCGCTGAAATATGTTCATTTGCTGAAAACCAACAAAACCACGAAAAGTTCTTGTATTTGAAGATAAAATCTTTTTTCTTTGAAGAAGAAAGATCTAGCTGACTGAAATAAGTTCATTCGATGAAAACCAACAAAAATTGACAAGAACCACGAAAAGTTCTTGTATTTTAAGATAAAATCTTACTCTATTAAGGAAATAACTTCCAGCTCGCTGAAATCTGTTCATTTGCTGAAAACCATCAAAACCACGAAAAGTTCTTGTATTTGAAGATAAAATCTTTTTGCTTTGAAGAAGAAAGATCTAGCTGACTGAAATAAGTTCATTAGATGAAAACCAACAAAAATTGACAAGAACCACGAAAAGTTCTTGTATTTTAAGATAAAATCTTACTCTATTAAGGAAAAAACTTCCAGCTCGCTGAAATATGTTCATTATGCTGAAAACCATCAAAACCACGAAAAGTTCTTGTATTTGAAGATAAAATCTTTTTGCTTTGAAGAAGAAAGATCCAGCTGACTGAAATAAGTTCATGAGATGAAAACCAAAAAAAATTGACAAGAACCACGAAAAGTTCTTGTATTTTAAGATAAAATCTTACTCTATTAAGGAAAAAACTTCCAGCTCGCTGAAATATGTTCATTTGCTGAAAAACATCAAAACCATGAAAAGTTCTTGTATTTGAAGATAAAATCTTTTTGCTTTGAAGAAGAAAGATCTAGCTGACTGAAATAAGTTCATTAGATGAAAACCAACAAAAATTGACAAGAACCACGAAAAGTTCTTGTATTTTAAGATAAAATCTTACTCTATTAAGGAAAAAACTTCCAGCTCGCTGAAATATGTACATTTGCTGAAAACCATCAAAACCACGAAAAGTTCTTGTATTTGAAGATAAAATCTTTTTGCTTTGAAGAAGAAAGATCCAGCTGACTGAAATAAGTTCATGAGATGAAAACCAACAAAAATTGACAAGAACCACGAAAAGTTCTTGTATTTTAAGATAAAATCTTACTCTATTCAGGAAAAAACTTCCAGCTCACTGAAATATGTTCATTTGCTGAAAACCATCAAAACAACGAAAAGTTCTTGTATTTGAAGATAAAATCTTTTTGCTTTGAAGAAGAAAGATCTAGCTGACTGAAATAAGTTCATTAGATGAAAACCAACAAAAATTGACAAGAACCACGAAAAGTTCTTGTATTTTAAGATAAAATCTTACTCTATTCAGGAAAAAACTTCCAGCTCGCTGAAATATGTTCATTTGCTGAAAACCATCAAAACCACGAAAGGTTCTTGTATTTGAAGATAAAATCTTTTTGCTTTGAAGAAGAAAGATCTAGCTGACTGAAATAAGTTCATTCGATGAAAACCAACAAAAATTGACAAGAACCACGAAAAGTTCTTGTATTTTAAGATAAAATCTTACTCTATTAAGGAAAAAACTTCCAGCTCGCTGAAATATGTACATTTGCTGAAAACCATCAAAACCACGAAAAGTTCTTGTATTTGAAGATAAAATCTTTTTGCTTTGAAGAAGAAAGATCCAGCTGACTGAAATAAGTTCATGAGATGAAAACCAACAAAAATTGACAAGAACCACGAAAAGTTCTTGTATTTTAAGATAAAATCTTACTCTATTCAGGAAAAAACTTCCAGCTCGCTGAAATATGTTCATTTGCTGAAAACCATCAAAACAACGAAAAGTTCTTGTATTTGAAGATAAAATCTTTTTGCTTTGAAGAAGAAAGATCTAGCTGACTGAAATAAGTTCATTAGATGAAAACCAACAAAAATTGACAAGAACCACGAAAAGTTCTTGTATTTTAAGATAAAATCTTACTCTATTCAGGAAAAAACTTCCAGCTCGCTGAAATATGTTCATTTGCTGAAAACCATCAAAACCACGAAAGGTTCTTGTATTTGAAGATAAAATCTTTTTGCTTTGAAGAAGAAAGATCTAGCTGACTGAAATAAGTTCATTCGATGAAAACCAACAAAAATTGACAAGAACCACGAAAAGTTCTTGTATTTTAAGATAAAATCTTACTCTATTAAGGAAAAAACTTCCAGCTCGCTGAAATATGTTCATTTGCTGAAAACCATCAAAACCACAAATAGTTCTTGTATTTGAAGATAAAATCTTTTTGCTTTGAAGAAGAAAGATCGAGCTGACTGAAATAAGTTCATTAGATGAAAACCAACAAAATTTGACAAGAACCACGAAAACGTCTTGTATTTTAAGATAATATCTTACGCTATTAAAGAAAAAACTTCTGGCTCGCTGAAATATGTTCATTTGCTGAAAACCAACAAAACCACGAAAAGTTCTTGTATTTGAAGATAAAATCTTTTTTCTTTGAAGAAGAAAGATCTCGCTGACTGAAATAAGTTCATTCGATGAAAACCAACAAAAATTGACAAGAACCACGAAAAGTTCTTGTATTTTAAGATAAAATCTTACTCTATTAAGGAAATAACTTCCAGCTCGCTGAAATCTGTTCATTTGCTGAAAACCATCAAAACCACGAAAAGTTCTTGTATTTGAAGATAAAATCTTTTTGCTTTGAAGAAGAAAGATCTAGCTGACTGAAATAAGTTCATTAGATGAAAACCAACAAAAATTGACAAGAACCACGAAAAGTTCTTGTATTTTAAGATAAAATCTTACTCTATTAAGGAAAAAACTTCCAGCTCGCTGAAATATGTTCATTATGCTGAAAACCATCAAAACCACGAAAAGTTCTTGTATTTGAAGATAAAATCTTTTTGCTTTGAAGAAGAAAGATCCAGCTGACTGAAATAAGTTCATGAGATGAAAACCAACAAAAATTGACAAGAACCACGAAAAGTTCTTGTATTTTAAGATAAAATCTTACTCTATTCAGGAAAAAACTTCCAGCTCGCTGAAATATGTTCATTTGCTGAAAACCATCAAAACAACGAAAAGTTCTTGTATTTGAAGATAAAATCTTTTTGCTTTGAAGAAGAAAGATCTAGCTGACTGAAATAAGTTCATTAGATGAAAACCAACAAAAATTGACAAGAACCACGAAAAGTTCTTGTATTTTAAGATAAAATCTTACTCTATTCAGGAAAAAACTTCCAGCTCGCTGAAATATGTTCATTTGCTGAAAACCATCAAAACCACGAAAGGTTCTTGTATTTGAAGATAAAATCTTTTTGCTTTGAAGAAGAAAGATCTAGCTGACTGAAATAAGTTCATTCGATGAAAACCAACAAAAATTGACAAGAACCACGAAAAGTTCTTGTATTTTAAGATAAAATCTTACTCTATTAAGGAAAAAACTTCCAGCTCGCTGAAATATGTTCATTTGCTGAAAACCATCAAAACCACAAATAGTTCTTGTATTTGAAGATAAAATCTTTTTGCTTTGAAGAAGAAAGATCGAGCTGACTGAAATAAGTTCATTAGATGAAAACCAACAAAATTTGACAAGAACCACGAAAACGTCTTGTATTTTAAGATAATATCTTACGCTATTAAAGAAAAAACTTCTGGCTCGCTGAAATATGTTCATTTGCTGAAAACCAACAAAACCACGAAAAGTTCTTGTATTTGAAGATAAAATCTTTTTTCTTTGAAGAAGAAAGATCTCGCTGACTGAAATAAGTTCATTCGATGAAAACCAACAAAAATTGACAAGAACCACGAAAAGTTCTTGTATTTTAAGATAAAATCTTACTCTATTAAGGAAATAACTTCCAGCTCGCTGAAATCTGTTCATTTGCTGAAAACCATCAAAACCACGAAAAGTTCTTGTATTTGAAGATAAAATCTTTTTGCTTTGAAGAAGAAAGATCTAGCTGACTGAAATAAGTTCATTAGATGAAAACCAACAAAAATTGACAAGAACCACGAAAAGTTCTTGTATTTTAAGATAAAATCTTACTCTATTAAGGAAAAAACTTCCAGCTCGCTGAAATATGTTCATTATGCTGAAAACCATCAAAACCACGAAAAGTTCTTGTATTTGAAGATAAAATCTTTTTGCTTTGAAGAAGAAAGATCCAGCTGACTGAAATAAGTTCATGAGATGAAAACCAAAAAAAATTGACAAGAACCACGAAAAGTTCTTGTATTTTAAGATAAAATCTTACTCTATTAAGGAAAAAACTTCCAGCTCGCTGAAATATGTTCATTTGCTGAAAAACATCAAAACCATGAAAAGTTCTTGTATTTGAAGATAAAATCTTTTTGCTTTGAAGAAGAAAGATCTAGCTGACTGAAATAAGTTCATTAGATGAAAACCAACAAAAATTGACAAGAACCACGAAAAGTTCTTGTATTTTAAGATAAAATCTTACTCTATTAAGGAAAAAACTTCCAGCTCGCTGAAATATGTACATTTGCTGAAAACCATCAAAACCACGAAAAGTTCTTGTATTTGAAGATAAAATCTTTTTGCTTTGAAGAAGAAAGATCCAGCTGACTGAAATAAGTTCATGAGATGAAAACCAACAAAAATTGACAAGAACCACGAAAAGTTCTTGTATTTTAAGATAAAATCTTACTCTATTCAGGAAAAAACTTCCAGCTCGCTGAAATATGTTCATTTGCTGAAAACCATCAAAACAACGAAAAGTTCTTGTATTTGAAGATAAAATCTTTTTGCTTTGAAGAAGAAAGATCTAGCTGACTGAAATAAGTTCATTAGATGAAAACCAACAAAAATTGACAAGAACCACGAAAAGTTCTTGTATTTTAAGATAAAATCTTACGCTATTAAAGAAAAAACTCCCAGCTCGCTGAAATATGTTCATTTGCTGAAAACCAACAAAACCACGACAAGTTCTTGTATTTGAAGATAAAATCTTTTTGCTTTGAAGAAGAAAGATCTTGCTGACTGAAATAAGTTCATTAGATGAAAACCAACAAAAATTGACAAGAAACACGAAAAGTTCTTGTATTTTAAGATAAAATCTTACTCTTTCAAGGAAAAAAACTTCCAGCTCGCTGAAATATGTTCATTTGCTGAAAACCAACAAAACCACGAAAAGTTCTTGTATTTGAAGATAATATCTTTTTGCTTTGAAGAAGAAAGATCCAGCTGACTGAAATCAGTTCATTAGATGAAAACCAACAAAAATTGACAAGAACCACGAAAAGTTCTTGTATTTTAAGATAAAATCTTACTCTATTAAGGAAAAAACTTCCAGCTCGCTGAAATATGTTCATTTGCTGAAAACCATCAAAACCACGAAAAGTTCTTGTATTTGAAGATAAAATCTTTTTGCTTTGAAGAAGAAAGATCTAGCTGACTGAAATAAGTTCATTAGATGAAAACCAACAAAAATTGACAAGAACCACGAAAAGTTCTTGTATTTTAAGATAAAATCTTACTCTATTAAGGAAAAAACTTCCAGTTCGCTGAATTATGTTCATTTGCTGAAAACCAACAAAACCACCAAAAGTTCTTGAATTTGAAGATAAAATCTTTTTGCTTTGACGAAGATAGATCTAGCTGACTGAAATAAGTTCATTAGATGAAAAGCAACAAAAATTGACAAGAACCACGAAAAGTTCTTGTATTTGAAGATAAAATCTTTTTGCTTTGAAGAAGAAAGATCCAGCTGACTGAAATAAGTTCATTAGATGAAAACCAACAAAATTTGACAAGAACCACGAAAACTTCTTGTATTTTAAGATAATATCTTACGCTATTAAAGAAAAAACTTCTGGCTCGCTGAAATATGTTCATTTGCTGAAAACCAACAAAACCACCAAAAGTTCTTGAATTTGAAGATAAAATCTTTTTGCTTTGAAGAAGAAAGATCCAGCTGACTGAAATAAGTTCATTAGATGAAAACCAACAAAAATTGACAAGAACCACGAAAAGTTCTTGTATTTTAAGATAAAATCTTACTCTATTAAGGAAAAAACTTCCAGCTCGCTGAAATATGTTCATTTGCTGAAAACCAACAAAACCACGAAAAGTTCTTGTATTTGAAGATAAAATCTTTTTGCTTTGAAGAAGAAAGATCTAGCTGACTGAAATAAGTTCATTAGATGAAAACCAACAAAAATTGACAAGAACCACGAAAAGTTCTTGTATTTTAAGATAAAATCTTACTCTATTAAGGAAATAACTTCCAGCTCGCTGAAATCTGTTCATTTGCTGAAAACCATCAAAACCACGAAAAGTTCTTGTATTTGAAGATAAAATCTTTTTGCTTTGAAGAAGAAAGATCCAGCTGACTGAAATAAGTTCATGAGATGAAAACCAACAAAAATTGACAAGAACCACGAAAAGTTCTTGTATTTTAAGATAAAATATTACTCTATTAAGGAAAAAACTCCCAGCTCGCTGAAATATGTTCATTTGCTGAAAACCATCAAAACCACGAAAAGTTCTTGTATTTGAAGATAAAATCTTTTTGCTTTGAAGAAGAAAGATCTAGCTGACTGAAATAAGTTCATTAGATGAAAACTAACAAAAATTGATAAGAACCACGAAAAGTTCTTGTATTTTAAGATAAAATCTTACTCTATTAAGGAAAAAACTTCCAGCTCGCTGAAATATGTTCATTTGCTGAAAACCATCAAAACCATGAAAAGTTCTTGTATTTGAAGATAAAATCTTTTTGCTTTGAAGAAGAAAGATCCAGCTGACTGAAATAAGTTCATGAGATGAAAACCAACAAAAATTGACAAGAACCACGAAAAGTTCTTGTATTTTAAGATAAAATCTTACTCTATTAAGGAAAAAACTTCCAGCTCGCTGAAATCTGTTCATTTGCTGAAAACCATCAAAACCACGAAAAGTTCTTGTATTTGAAGATAAAATCTTTTTGCTTTGAAGAAGAAAGATCTAGCTGACTGAAATAAGTTCATTAGATGAAAACCAACAAAAATTGACAAGAACCACGAAAAGTTCTTGTATTTTAAGATAAAATCTTACTCTATTAAGGAAAAAACTTCCAGCTCGCTGAAATATGTTCATTTGCTGAAAACCATCAAAACCACGAAAAGTTCTTGTATTTGAAGATAAAATCTTTTTGCTTTGAAGAAGAAAGATCCAGCTGACTGAAATAAGTTCATGAGATGAAAACCAACAAAAATTGACAAGAACCACGAAAAGTTCTTGTATTTTAAGATAAAATATTACTCTATTAAGGAAAAAACTCCCAGCTCGCTGAAATATGTTCATTTGCTGAAAACCATCAAAACCACGAAAAGTTCTTGTATTTGAAGATAAAATCTTTTTGCTTTGAAGAAGAAAGATCTAGCTGACTGAAATAAGTTCATTAGATGAAAACTAACAAAAATTGATAAGAACCACGAAAAGTTCTTGTATTTTAAGATAAAATCTTACTCTATTAAGGAAAAAACTTCCAGCTCGCTGAAATATGTTCATTTGCTGAAAACCATCAAAACCATGAAAAGTTCTTGTATTTGAAGATAAAATCTTTTTGCTTTGAAGAAGAAAGATCCAGCTGACTGAAATAAGTTCATGAGATGAAAACCAACAAAAATTGACAAGAACCACGAAAAGTTCTTGTATTTTAAGATAAAATCTTACTCTATTAAGGAAAAAACTTCCAGCTCGCTGAAATCTGTTCATTTGCTGAAAACCATCAAAACCACGAAAAGTTCTTGTATTTGAAGATAAAATCTTTTTGCTTTGAAGAAGAAAGATCTAGCTGACTGAAATAAGTTCATTAGATGAAAACCAACAAAAATTGACAAGAACCACGAAAAGTTCTTGTATTTTAAGATAAAATCTTACTCTATTAAGGAAAAAACTTCCAGCTCGCTGAAATATGTTCATTTGCTGAAAACCATCAAAACCACGAAAAGTTCTTGCATTTGAAGATAAAATCTTTTTGCTTTGAAGAAGAAAGATCCAGCTGACTGAAATAAGTTCATTAGATGAAAACCAACAAAAATTGACAAGAACCACGAAAAGTTCTTGTATTTTAAGATAAAATCTTACTCTATTAAGGAAAAAACTTCCAGCTCGCTGAAATATGTTCATTTGCTGAAAACCATCAAAACCACGAAAAGTTCTTGTATTTGAAGATAAAATCTTTTTGCTTTGAAGAAGAAAGATCTAGCTGACTGAAATAAGTTCATTAGATGAAAACCAACAAAAATTGACAAGAACCACGAAAAGTTCTTGTATTTTAAGATAAAATCTTACTCTATTAAGGAAAAAACTTCCAGTTCGCTGAATTATGTTCATTTGCTGAAAACCAACAAAACCACCAAAAGTTCTTGTATTTGAAGATAAAATCTTTTTGCTTTGACGAAGATAGATCCAGCTGACTGAAATAAGTTCATTAGATGAAAACCAACAAAAATTGACAAGAACCACGAAAAGTTCTTGTATTTGAAGATAAAATCTTTTTGCTTTGAAGAAGAAAGATCCAGCTGACTGAAATAAGTTCATTAGATGAAAAACAACAAAATTTGACAAGAACCACGAAAACTTCTTGTATTTTAAGATAATATCTTACGCTATTAAAGAAAAAACTTCTGGCTCACTGAAATATGTTCATTTGCTGAAAACCAACAAAACCACCAAAAGTTCTTGAATTTGAAGATAAAATCTTTTTGCTTTGAAGAAGAAAGATCCAGCTGACTGAAATAAGTTCATTAGATGAAAACCAACAAAAATTGACAAGAACCACGAATAGTTCTTGTATTTTAAGATAGAATCTTACTCTATTAAGGAAATAACTTCCAGCTCGCTGAAATCTGTTCATTTGCTGAAAACCATCAAAACCACGAAAAGTTCTTGTATTTGAAGATAAAATCTTTTTGCTTTGAAGAAGAAAGATCTAGCTGACTGAAATAAGTTCATTAGATGAAAACCAACAAAAATTGACAAGAACCACGAAAAGTTCTTGTATTTTAAGATAAAATCTTACTCTATTAAGGAAATAACTTCCAGCTCGCTGAAATCTGTTCATTTGCTGAAAACCATCAAAACCACGAAAAGTTCTTGTATTTGAAGATAAAATCTTTTTGCTTTGAGGAAGAAAGATCTAGCTGACTGAAATAAGTTCATGAGATGAAAACCAACAAAAATTGACAAGAACCACGAAAAGTTCTTGTATTTTAAGATAAAATCTTACTCTATTAAGGAAAAAACTTCCAGCTCGCTGAAATATGTTCATTTGCTGAAAACCATCAAAACCACAAATAGTTCTTGTATTTGAAGATAAAATCTTTTTGCTTTGAAGAAGAAAGATCGAGCTGACTGAAATAAGTTCATTAGATGAAAACCAACAAAATTTGACAAGAACCACGAAAACGTCTTGTATTTTAAGATAATATCTTACGCCATTAAAGAAAAAACTTCTGGCTCGCTGAAATATGTTCATTTGCTGAAAACCAACAAAACCACGAAAAGTTCTTGTATTTGAAGATAAAATCTTTTTTCTTTGAAGAAGAAAGATCTAGCTGACTGAAATAAGTTCATTCGATGAAAACCAACAAAAATTGACAAGAACCACGAAAACTTCTTGTATTTTAAGATAAAATCTTACTCTATTAAGGAAAAAACTTCCAGCTCGCTGAAATATGTTCATTTGCTGAAAACCATCAAAACCACAAAAAGTTCTTGTATTTGAAGATAAAATCTTTTTGCTTTGAAGAAGAAAGATCTAGCTGACTGAAATAAGTTCATTAGATGAAAACCAACAAAAATTGACAAGAACCACGAAAAGTTCTTGTATTTTAAGATAAAATCTTACTCTATTAAGGAAAAAACTTCCAGCTCGCTGAAATATGTTCATTTGCTGAAAACCAACAAAACCACGAAAAGTTCTTGTATTTGAAGATAAACTCTTTTTGCTTTGAAGAAGAAAGATCCAGCTGACTGAAATACGTTCATTAGATGAAAACCAACAAAAATTGACAAGAACCACGAAAAGTTCTTGTATTTTAAGATAAAATCTTACTCTATTAAGGAAAAAACATCCAGCTCGCTGAAATATGTTCATTTGCTGAAAACCATCAAAACTACGAAAAGTTCTTGTATTTGAAGATAAAATCTTTTTGCTTTGAAGAAGAAAGATCTAGCTGACTGAAATAAGTTCATCAGATGAAAACCAACAAAAATTGACAAGAACCACGAAAAGTTCTTGTATTTTAAGATAGAATCTTACCCTATTCAGGAAATAACTTCCAGCTCGCTGAAATCTGTTCATTTGCTGAAAACCATCAAAACCACGAAAAGTTCTTGTATTTGAAGATAAAATCTTTTTGCTTTGAAGAAGAAAGATCCAGCTGACTGAAATAAGTTCATTAGATGAAAACCAACAAAAATTGACAAGAACCACGAAAAGTTCTTGTATTTTAAGATAAAATCTTACTCTATTAAGGAAAAAACATCCAGCTCGCTGAAATATGTTCATTTGCTGAAAACCATCAAAACCACGAAAAGTTCTTGTATTTGAAGATAAAATCTTTTTGCTTTGAAGAAGAAAGATCTAGCTGACTGAAATAAGTTCATTAGATGAAAACCAACAAAAATTGACAAGAACCACGAAAAGTTCTTGTATTTTAAGATAGAATCTTACTCTATTAAGGAAACAACTTCCAGCTCGCTGAAATCTGTTCATTTGCTGAAAACCATCAAAACCACGAAAAGTTCTTGTATTTGAAGATAAAATCTTTTTGCTTTGAAGAAGAAAGATCCAGCTGACTGAAATAAGTTCATTAGATGAAAACCAACAAAAAATGACAAGAACCACGAAAAGTTCTTGTATTTTAAGATAAAATCTTACTCTATTAAGGAAAAAACTTCCAGCTCGCTGAAATATGTTCATTTGCTGAAAACCATCAAAACCACGAAAAGTTCTTGTATTTGAAGATAAAATCTTTTTGCTTTGAAGAAGAAAGATCCAGCTGACTGAAATAAGTTCATTAGATGAAAACCAACAAAATTTGACAAGAACCACGAAAACGTCTTGTATTTTAAGATAATATCTTACGCTATTAAAGAAAAAACTTCTGGCTCGCTGAAATATGTTCATTTGCTGAAAACCAACAAAACCACGAAAAGTTCTTGTATTTGAAGATAAAATCTTTTTTCTTTGAAGAAGAAAGATCCAGCTGACTGAAATAAGTTCATTCGATGAAAACCAACAAAAATTGACAAGAACCACGAAAACTTCTTGTATTTTAAGATAAAATCTTACTCTATTAAGGAAAAAACTTCCAGCTCGCTGAAATATGTTCATTTGCTGAAAACCATCAAAACCACAAAAAGTTCTTGTATTTGAAGATAAAATCTTTTTGCTTTGAAGAAGAAAGATCTAGCTGACTGAAATAAGTTCATTAGATGAAAACCAACAAAAATTGACAAGAACCACGAAAAGTTCTTGTATTTTAAGATAAAATCTTACTCTATTAAGGAAAAAACTTCCAGCTCGCTGAAATATGTTCATTTGCTGAAAACCATCAAATACACGAAAAGTTCTTGTATTTGAAGATAAAATCTTTTTGCTTTGAAGAAGAAAGATCTAGCTGACTGAAATAAGTTCATTAGATGAAAACCAACAAAAATTGACAAGAACCACGAAAAGTCCTTGTATTTTAAGATAGAATCTTACTCTATTGAGGAAAAAACTTCCAGCTCGCTGAAATATGTTCATTTCCTGAAAACCATCAAAACAACGAAAAGTTCTTGTATTTGAAGATAAAATCTTTTTGCTTTGAAGAAGAAAGATCTAGCTGACTGAAATAAGTTCATCAGATGAAAACCAACAAAAATTGACAAGAACCACATTTGCTGAAAACCAACAAAACCACGAAAAGTTCTTGTATTTGAAGATAAACTCTTTTTGCTTTGAAGAAGAAAGATCCAGCTGACTGAAATACGTTCATTAGATGAAAACCAACAAAAATTGACAAGAACCACGAAAAGTTCTTGTATTTTAAGATAAAATCTTACTCTATTAAGGAAAAAACATCCAGCTCGCTGAAATATGTTCATTTGCTGAAAACCATCAAAACTACGAAAAGTTCTTGTATTTGAAGATAAAATCTTTTTGCTTTGAAGAAGAAAGATCTAGCTGACTGAAATAAGTTCATCAGATGAAAACCAACAAAAATTGACAAGAACCACGAAAAGTTCTTGTATTTTAAGATAGAATCTTACCCTATTCAGGAAATAACTTCCAGCTCGCTGAAATCTGTTCATTTGCTGAAAACCATCAAAACCACGAAAAGTTCTTGTATTTGAAGATAAAATCTTTTTGCTTTGAAGAAGAAAGATCCAGCTGACTGAAATAAGTTCATTAGATGAAAACCAACAAAAATTGACAAGAACCACGAAAAGTTCTTGTATTTTAAGATAAAATCTTACTCTATTAAGGAAAAAACATCCAGCTCGCTGAAATATGTTCATTTGCTGAAAACCATCAAAACCACGAAAAGTTCTTGTATTTGAAGATAAAATCTTTTTGCTTTGAAGAAGAAAGATCTAGCTGACTGAAATAAGTTCATTAGATGAAAACCAACAAAAATTGACAAGAACCACGAAAAGTTCTTGTATTTTAAGATAGAATCTTACTCTATTAAGGAAACAACTTCCAGCTCGCTGAAATCTGTTCATTTGCTGAAAACCATCAAAACCACGAAAAGTTCTTGTATTTGAAGATAAAATCTTTTTGCTTTGAAGAAGAAAGATCCAGCTGACTGAAATAAGTTCATTAGATGAAAACCAACAAAAAATGACAAGAACCACGAAAAGTTCTTGTATTTTAAGATAAAATCTTACTCTATTAAGGAAAAAACATCCAGCTCGCTGAAATATGTTCATTTGCTGAAAACCATCAAAACCACGAAAAGTTCTTGTATTTGAAGATAAAATCTTTTTGCTTTGAAGAAGAAAGATCTAGCTGACTGAAATAAGTTCATTAGATGAAAACCAACAAAAATTGACAAGAACCACGAAAAGTTCTTGTATTTTAAGATAGAATCTTACTCTATTAAGGAAACAACTTCCAGCTCGCTGAAATCTGTTCATTTGCTGAAAACCATCAAAACCACGAAAAGTTCTTGTATTTGAAGATAAAATCTTTTTGCTTTGAAGAAGAAAGATCCAGCTGACTGAAATAAGTTCATTAGATGAAAACCAACAAAAAATGACAAGAACCACGAAAAGTTCTTGTATTTTAAGATAAAATCTTACTCTATTAAGGAAAAAACTTCCAGCTCGCTGAAATATGTTCATTTGCTGAAA
Organism: Heptranchias perlo; assembly: GCF_035084215.1. Lineage (NCBI taxonomy): Eukaryota > Metazoa > Chordata > Chondrichthyes > Hexanchiformes > Hexanchidae > Heptranchias > Heptranchias perlo. Next base: position 1,677,238 of record NC_090359.1, read on the forward strand.
ACCATCAAAACCACGAAAAGTTCTTGTATTTGAAGATAAAATCTTTTTGCTTTGAAGAAGAAAGATCCAGCTGACTGAAATAAGTTCATTAGATGAAAACCAACAAAATTTGACAAGAACCACGAAAACGTCTTGTATTTTAAGATAATATCTTACGCTATTAAAGAAAAAACTTCTGGCTCGCTGAAATATGTTCATTTGCTGAAAACCAACAAAACCACGAAAAGTTCTTGTATTTGAAGATAAAATCTTTTTTCTTTGAAGAAGAAAGATCCAGCTGACTGAAATAAGTTCATTCGATGAAAACCAACAAAAATTGACAAGAACCACGAAAACTTCTTGTATTTAAAGATAAAATCTTACTCTATTAAGGAAAAAACTTCCAGCTCGCTGAAATATGTTCATTTGCTGAAAACCATCAAAACCACAAAAAGTTCTTGTATTTGAAGATAAAATCTTTTTGCTTTGAAGAAGAAAGATCTAGCTGACTGAAATAAGTTCATTAGATGAAAACCAACAAAAATTGACAAGAACCACGAAAAGTTCTTGTATTTTAAGATAAAATCTTACTCTATTAAGGAAAAAACTTCCAGCTCGCTGAAATATGTTCATTTGCTGAAAACCATCAAATACACGAAAAGTTCTTGTATTTGAAGATAAAATCTTTTTGCTTTGAAGAAGAAAGATCTAGCTGACTGAAATAAGTTCATTAGATGAAAACCAACAAAAATTGACAAGAACCACGAAAAGTCCTTGTATTTTAAGATAGAATCTTACTCTATTGAGGAAAAAACTTCCAGCTCGCTGAAATATGTTCATTTCCTGAAAACCATCAAAACAACGAAAAGTTCTTGTATTTGAAGATAAAATCTTTTTGCTTTGAAGAAGAAAGATCTAGCTGACTGAAATAAGTTCATCAGATGAAAACCAACAAAAATTGACAAGAACCACATTTGCTGAAAACCAACAAAACCACGAAAAGTTCTTGTATTTGAAGATAAACTCTTTTTGCTTTGAAGAAGAAAGATCCAGCTGACTGAAATACGTTCATTAGATGAAAACCAACAAAAATTGACAAGAACCACGAAAAGTTCTTGTATTTTAAGATAAAATCTTACTCTATTAAGGAAAAAACATCCAGCTCGCTGAAATATGTTCATTTGCTGAAAACCATCAAAACTACGAAAAGTTCTTGTATTTGAAGATAAAATCTTTTTGCTTTGAAGAAGAAAGATCTAGCTGACTGAAATAAGTTCATCAGATGAAAACCAACAAAAATTGACAAGAACCACGAAAAGTTCTTGTATTTTAAGATAGAATCTTACCCTATTCAGGAAATAACTTCCAGCTCGCTGAAATCTGTTCATTTGCTGAAAACCATCAAAACCACGAAAAGTTCTTGTATTTGAAGATAAAATCTTTTTGCTTTGAAGAAGAAAGATCCAGCTGACTGAAATAAGTTCATTAGATGAAAACCAACAAAAATTGACAAGAACCACGAAAAGTTCTTGTATTTTAAGATAAAATCTTACTCTATTAAGGAAAAAACATCCAGCTCGCTGAAATATGTTCATTTGCTGAAAACCATCAAAACCACGAAAAGTTCTTGTATTTGAAGATAAAATCTTTTTGCTTTGAAGAAGAAAGATCTAGCTGACTGAAATAAGTTCATTAGATGAAAACCAACAAAAATTGACAAGAACCACGAAAAGTTCTTGTATTTTAAGATAGAATCTTACTCTATTAAGGAAACAACTTCCAGCTCGCTGAAATCTGTTCATTTGCTGAAAACCATCAAAACCACGAAAAGTTCTTGTATTTGAAGATAAAATCTTTTTGCTTTGAAGAAGAAAGATCCAGCTGACTGAAATAAGTTCATTAGATGAAAACCAACAAAAAATGACAAGAACCACGAAAAGTTCTTGTATTTTAAGATAAAATCTTACTCTATTAAGGAAAAAACTTCCAGCTCGCTGAAATATGTTCATTTGCTGAAAACCATCAAAACCACGAAAAGTTCTTGTATTTGAAGATAAAATCTTTTTGCTTTGAAGAAGAAAGATCCAGCTGACTGAAATAAGTTCATTAGATGAAAACCAACAAAATTTGACAAGAACCACGAAAACGTCTTGTATTTTAAGATAATATCTTACGCTATTAAAGAAAAAACTTCTGGCTCGCTGAAATATGTTCATTTGCTGAAAACCAACAAAACCACGAAAAGTTCTTGTATTTGAAGATAAAATCTTTTTTCTTTGAAGAAGAAAGATCCAGCTGACTGAAATAAGTTCATTCGATGAAAACCAACAAAAATTGACAAGAACCACGAAAACTTCTTGTATTTTAAGATAAAATCTTACTCTATTAAGGAAAAAACTTCCAGCTCGCTGAAATATGTTCATTTGCTGAAAACCATCAAAACCACGAAAAGTTCTTGTATTTGAAGATAAAATCTTTTTGCTTTGAAGAAGAAAGATCTAGCTGACTGAAATAAGTTCATTAGATGAAAACCAACAAAATTTGACAAGAACCACGAAAAGTTCTTGTATTTTAAGATAAAATCTTGCTCTATTAAGGAAAAAACTTCCAGCTCGCTGAAATCTGTTCATTTGCTGAAAACCAACAAAACCACCAAAAGTTCTTGTATTTGAAGATAAAATCTTTTTGCTTTGACGAAGAAAGATCCAGCTGACTGAAATAAGTTCATCAGATGAAAACCAACAAAAATTGACAAGAACCACGAAAAGTTCTTGTATTTTAAGATAAAATCTTACTCTATTAAGGAAAAAACTTCCAGCTCGCTGAAATATGTTCATTTGCTGAAAACCATCAAAACCACGAAAAGTTCTTGTATTTGAAGATAAAATCTTTTTGCTTTGAAGAAGAAAGATCTAGCTGACTGAAATAAGTTCATTAGATGAAAACCAACAAAAATTGACAAGAACCACGAAAAGTTCTTGTATTTTAAGATAGAATCTTACTCTATTGAGGAAAAAACTTCCAGCTCGCTGAAATATGTTCATTTCCTGAAAACCATCAAAACAACGAAAAGTTCTTGTATTTGAAGATAAAATCTTTTTGCTTTGAAGAAGAAAGATCTAGCTGACTGAAATAAGTTCATCAGATGAAAACCAACAAAAATTGACAAGAACCACATTTGCTGAAAACCAACAAAACCACGAAAAGTTCTTGTATTTGAAGATAAACTCTTTTTGCTTTGAAGAAGAAAGATCCAGCTGACTGAAATACGTTCATTAGATGAAAACCAACAAAAATTGACAAGAACCACGAAAAGTTCTTGTATTTTAAGATAAAATCTTACTCTATTAAGGAAAAAACATCCAGCTCGCTGAAATATGTTCATTTGCTGAAAACCATCAAAACTACGAAAAGTTCTTGTATTTGAAGATAAACTCTTTTTGCTTTGAAGAAGAAAGATCTAGCTGACTGAAATAAGTTCATCAGATGAAAACCAACAAAAATTGACAAGAACCACGAAAAGTTCTTGTATTTTGAGATAGAATCTTACTCTATTCAGGAAATAACTTCCAGCTCGCTGAAATCTCTTCATTTCCTGAAAACCATCAAAACCACGAAAAGTTCTTGTATTTGAAGATAAAATCTTTTTGCTTTGAAGAAGAAAGATCTAGCTGACTGAAATAAGTTCATTAGATGAAAACCAACAAAAATTGACAAGAACCACGAAAAGTTCTTGTATTTTAAGATAGAATCTTACTCTATTAAGGAAAAAACTTCCAGCTCGCTGAAATCTGTTTATTTGCTGAAAACCATCAAAACCACGAAAAGTTCTTGTATTTGAAGATAAAATCTTTTTGCTTTGAAGAAGAAAGATCCAGCTGACTGAAATAAGTTCATTAGATGAAAACCAACAAAATTTGACAAGAACCACGAAAACTTCTTGTATTTTAAGATAAAATCTTAGGCTATTAAAGAAAAAACTTCCAGCTCGCTGAAATCTGTTCATTTGCTGAAAACCATCAAAACCACGAAAAGTTCTTGTATTTGAAGATAAAATCTTATTGCTTTGAAGAAGAAAGATCTTGCTGACTGAAATAAGTTCATTAGATGAAAACCAACAAAAATTGACAAGAACCACGAAAAGTTCTTGTATTTTAAGATAAAATCTTACTCTATTCAGGAAAAAACTTCCAGCTCGCTGAAATATGTTCATTTGCTGAAAACCATCAAAACCACGAAAGGTTCTTGTATTTGAAGATAAAATCTTTTTGCTTTGAAGAAGAAAGATCCAGCTGACTGAAATAAGTTCATTCGATGAAAACCAACAAAAATTGACAAGAACCATGAAAAGTTCTTGTATTTTAAGATAAAATCTTACTCTATTAAGGAAAAAACTTCCAGCTCGCTGAAATATGTTCATTTGCTGAAAACCATCAAAACCACAAATAGTTCTTGTATTTGAAGATAAAATCTTTTTGCTTTGAAGAAGAAAGATCGAGCTGACTGAAATAAGCTCATTAGATGAAAACCAACAAAATTTGACAAGAACCACGAAAACGTCTTGTATTTTAAGATAATATCTTACGCTATTAAAGAAAAAACTTCTGGCTCGCTGAAATATGTTCATTTGCTGAAAACCAACAAAATCACGAAAAGTTCTTGTATTTGAAGATGAAATCTTTTTTCTTTGAAGAAGAAAGATCTAGCTGACTGAAATAAGTTCATTCGATGAAAACCAACAAAAATTGACAAGAACCACGAAAACTTCTTGTATTTTAAGATAAAATCTTACTCTATTAAGGAAAAAACGTCCAGCTCGCTGAAATATGTTCATTTGCTGAAAACCATCAAAACCACGAAAAGTTCTTGTATTTGAAGATAAAATCTTTTTGCTTTGAAGAAGAAAGATCTCGCTGACTGAAATAAGTTCATTAGATGAAAACCAACAAAATTTGACAAGAACCACGAAAAGTTCTTGTATTTTAAGATAAAATCTTGCTCTATTAAGGAAAAAACTTCCAGCTCGCTGAAATCTGTTCATTTGCTGAAAACCAACAAAACCACCAAAAGTTCTTGTATTTGAAGATAAAATCTTTTTGCTTTGAAGAAGAAAGATCTAGCTGACTGAAATAAGTTCATTAGATGAAAACCAACAAAAAATGACAAGAACCACGAAAAGTTCTTGTATTTTCAGATAAAATCTTACTCTATTAAGGAAAAAACTTCCAGCTCGCTGAAATATGTTCATTTGCTGAAAACCATCAAAACCACGAAAAGTTCTTGTATTTGAAGATAAAATCTTTTTGCTTTGAAGAAGAAAGATCTAGCTGACTGAAATAAGTTCATTCGATGAAAACCAACAAAATTTGACAAGAATCACGAAAACATCTTGTATTTTAAGATAAAATCTTAGGCTATTAAAGAAAAAACTTCCAGCTCGCTGAAATCTGTTCATTTGCTGAAAACCATCAAAAAAACGAAAAGTTCTTGTATTTGAAGATAAAATCTTTTTGCTTTGAAGAAGAAAGATCTAGCTGACTGAAATAAGTTCATTAGATGAAAACCAACAAAAATTGACAAGAACCACGAAAAGTTCTTGTATTTTAAGATAAAATCTTACTCTATTCAGGAAAAAACTTCCAGCTCGCTGAAATATGTTCATTTCCTGAAAACCATCAAAACAACGAAAAGTTCTTGTATTTGAAGATAAAATCTTTTTGCTTTGAAGAAGAAAGATCTAGCTGACTGAAATAAGTTCATCAGATGAAAACCAACAAAAATTGACAAGAACCACATTTGCTGAAAACCAACAAAACCACGAAAAGTTCTTGTATTTGAAGATAAACTCTTTTTGCTTTGAAGAAGAAAGATCCAGCTGACTGAAATACGTTCATTAGATGAAAACCAACAAAAATTGACAAGAACCACGAAAAGTTCTTGTATTTTAAGATAAAATCTTACTCTATTAAGGAAAAAACATCCAGCTCGCTGAAATATGTTCATTTGCTGAAAACCATCAAAACTACGAAAAGTTCTTGTATTTGAAGATAAAATCTTTTTGCTTTGAAGAAGAAAGATCTAGCTGACTGAAATAAGTTCATCAGATGAAAACCAACAAAAATTGACAAGAACCACGAAAAGTTCTTGTATTTTAAGATAGAATCTTACCCTATTCAGGAAATAACTTCCAGCTCGCTGAAATCTGTTCATTTGCTGAAAACCATCAAAACCACGAAAAGTTCTTGTATTTGAAGATAAAATCTTTTTGCTTTGAAGAAGAAAGATCCAGCTGACTGAAATAAGTTCATTAGATGAAAACCAACAAAAATTGACAAGAACCACGAAAAGTTCTTGTATTTTAAGATAAAATCTTACTCTATTAAGGAAAAAACATCCAGCTCGCTGAAATATGTTCATTTGCTGAAAACCATCAAAACCACGAAAAGTTCTTGTATTTGAAGATAAAATCTTTTTGCTTTGAAGAAGAAAGATCTAGCTGACTGAAATAAGTTCATTAGATGAAAACCAACAAAAATTGACAAGAACCACGAAAAGTTCTTGTATTTTAAGATAGAATCTTACTCTATTAAGGAAACAACTTCCAGCTCGCTGAAATCTGTTCATTTGCTGAAAACCATCAAAACCACGAAAAGTTCTTGTATTTGAAGATAAAATCTTTTTGCTTTGAAGAAGAAAGATCCAGCTGACTGAAATAAGTTCATTAGATGAAAACCAACAAAAAATGACAAGAACCACGAAAAGTTCTTGTATTTTAAGATAAAATCTTACTCTATTAAGGAAAAAACTTCCAGCTCGCTGAAATATGTTCATTTGCTGAAAACCATCAAAACCACGAAAAGTTCTTGTATTTGAAGATAAAATCTTTTTGCTTTGAAGAAGAAAGATCCAGCTGACTGAAATAAGTTCATTAGATGAAAACCAACAAAATTTGACAAGAACCACGAAAACGTCTTGTATTTTAAGATAATATCTTACGCTATTAAAGAAAAAACTTCTGGCTCGCTGAAATATGTTCATTTGCTGAAAACCAACAAAACCACGAAAAGTTCTTGTATTTGAAGATAAAATCTTTTTTCTTTGAAGAAGAAAGATCCAGCTGACTGAAATAAGTTCATTCGATGAAAACCAACAAAAATTGACAAGAACCACGAAAACTTCTTGTATTTTAAGATAAAATCTTACTCTATTAAGGAAAAAACTTCCAGCTCGCTGAAATATGTTCATTTGCTGAAAACCATCAAAACCACGAAAAGTTCTTGTATTTGAAGATAAAATCTTTTTGCTTTGAAGAAGAAAGATCTAGCTGACTGAAATAAGTTCATTAGATGAAAACCAACAAAATTTGACAAGAACCACGAAAAGTTCTTGTATTTTAAGATAAAATCTTGCTCTATTAAGGAAAAAACTTCCAGCTCGCTGAAATCTGTTCATTTGCTGAAAACCAACAAAACCACCAAAAGTTCTTGTATTTGAAGATAAAATCTTTTTGCTTTGACGAAGAAAGATCCAGCTGACTGAAATAAGTTCATCAGATGAAAACCAACAAAAATTGACAAGAACCACGAAAAGTTCTTGTATTTTAAGATAAAATCTTACTCTATTAAGGAAAAAACTTCCAGCTCGCTGAAATATGTTCATTTGCTGAAAACCATCAAAACCACGAAAAGTTCTTGTATTTGAAGATAAAATCTTTTTGCTTTGAAGAAGAAAGATCTAGCTGACTGAAATAAGTTCATTAGATGAAAACCAACAAAAATTGACAAGAACCACGAAAAGTTCTTGTATTTTAAGATAGAATCTTACTCTATTGAGGAAAAAACTTCCAGCTCGCTGAAATATGTTCATTTCCTGAAAACCATCAAAACAACGAAAAGTTCTTGTATTTGAAGATAAAATCTTTTTGCTTTGAAGAAGAAAGATCTAGCTGACTGAAATAAGTTCATCAGATGAAAACCAACAAAAATTGACAAGAACCACATTTGCTGAAAACCAACAAAACCACGAAAAGTTCTTGTATTTGAAGATAAACTCTTTTTGCTTTGAAGAAGAAAGATCCAGCTGACTGAAATACGTTCATTAGATGAAAACCAACAAAAATTGACAAGAACCACGAAAAGTTCTTGTATTTTAAGATAAAATCTTACTCTATTAAGGAAAAAACATCCAGCTCGCTGAAATATGTTCATTTGCTGAAAACCATCAAAACTACGAAAAGTTCTTGTATTTGAAGATAAACTCTTTTTGCTTTGAAGAAGAAAGATCTAGCTGACTGAAATAAGTTCATCAGATGAAAACCAACAAAAATTGACAAGAACCACGAAAAGTTCTTGTATTTTGAGATAGAATCTTACTCTATTCAGGAAATAACTTCCAGCTCGCTGAAATCTCTTCATTTGCTGAAAACCATCAAAACCACGAAAAGTTCTTGTATTTGAAGATAAAATCTTTTTGCTTTGAAGAAGAAAGATCTAGCTGACTGAAATAAGTTCATTAGATGAAAACCAACAAAAATTGACAAGAACCACGAAAAGTTCTTGTATTTTAAGATAGAATCTTACTCTATTAAGGAAAAAACTTCCAGCTCGCTGAAATCTGTTTATTTGCTGAAAACCATCAAAACCACGAAAAGTTCTTGTATTTGAAGATAAAATCTTTTTGCTTTGAAGAAGAAAGATCCAGCTGACTGAAATAAGTTCATTAGATGAAAACCAACAAAATTTGACAAGAACCACGAAAACTTCTTGTATTTTAAGATAAAATCTTAGGCTATTAAAGAAAAAACTTCCAGCTCGCTGAAATCTGTTCATTTGCTGAAAACCATCAAAACCACGAAAAGTTCTTGTATTTGAAGATAAAATCTTATTGCTTTGAAGAAGAAAGATCTTGCTGACTGAAATAAGTTCATTAGATGAAAACCAACAAAAATTGACAAGAACCACGAAAAGTTCTTGTATTTTAAGATAAAATCTTACTCTATTCAGGAAAAAACTTCCAGCTCGCTGAAATATGTTCATTTGCTGAAAACCATCAAAACCACGAAAGGTTCTTGTATTTGAAGATAAAATCTTTTTGCTTTGAAGAAGAAAGATCTAGCTGACTGAAATAAGTTCATTCGATGAAAACCAACAAAAATTGACAAGAACCATGAAAAGTTCTTGTATTTTAAGATAAAATCTTACTCTATTAAGGAAAAAACTTCCAGCTCGCTGAAATATGTTCATTTGCTGAAAACCATCAAAACCACAAATAGTTCTTGTATTTGAAGATAAAATCTTTTTGCTTTGAAGAAGAAAGATCGAGCTGACTGAAATAAGTTCATTAGATGAAAACCAACAAAATTTGACAAGAACCACGAAAACGTCTTGTATTTTAAGATAATATCTTACGCTATTAAAGAAAAAACTTCTGGCTCGCTGAAATAAGTTCATTTGCTGAAAACCAACAAAACCACGAAAAGTTCTTGTATTTGAAGATAAAATCTTTTTTCTTTGAAGAAGAAAGATCTAGCTGACTGAAATAAGTTCATTCGATGAAAACCAACAAAAATTGACAAGAACCACGAAAACTTCTTGTATTTTAAGATAAAATCTTACTCTATTAAGGAAAAAACGTCCAGCTCGCTGAAATATGTTCATTTGCTGAAAACCATCAAAACCACGAAAAGTTCTTGTATTTGAAGATAAAATCTTTTTGCTTTGAAGAAGAAAGATCTCGCTGACTGAAATAAGTTCATTAGATGAAAACCAACAAAATTTGACAAGAACCACGAAAAGTTCTTGTATTTTAAGATAAAATCTTGCTCTATTAAGGAAAAAACTTCCAGCTCGCTGAAATCTGTTCATTTGCTGAAAACCAACAAAACCACCAAAAGTTCTTGTATTTGAAGATAAAATCTTTTTGCTTTGAAGAAGAAAGATCTAGCTGACTGAAATAAGTTCATTAGATGAAAACCAACAAAAAATGACAAGAACCACGAAAAGTTCTTGTATTTTCAGATAAAATCTTACTCTATTAAGGAAAAAACTTCCAGCTCGCTGAAATATGTTCATTTGCTGAAAACCATCAAAACCACGAAAAGTTCTTGTATTTGAAGATAAAATCTTTTTGCTTTGAAGAAGAAAGATCTAGCTGACTGAAATAAGTTCATTCGATGAAAACCAACAAAATTTGACAAGAATCACGAAAACATCTTGTATTTTAAGATAAAATCTTAGGCTATTAAAGAAAAAACTTCCAGCTCGCTGAAATCTGTTCATTTGCTGAAAACCATCAAAAAAACGAAAAGTTCTTGTATTTGAAGATAAAATCTTTTTGCTTTGAAGAAGAAAGATCTAGCTGACTGAAATAAGTTCATTAGATGAAAACCAACAAAAATTGACAAGAACCACGAAAAGTTCTTGTATTTTAAGATAAAATCTTACTCTATTCAGGAAAAAACTTCCAGCTCGCTGAAATATGTTCATTTGCTGAAAACCATCAAAACCACGAAAGGTTCTTGTATTTGAAGATAAAATCTTTTTGCTTTGAAGAAGAAAGATCTAGCTGACTGAAATAAGTTCATTAGATGAAAACCAACAAAAATTGACAAGAACCACGAAAAGGTCTTGTATTTTAAGATAAAATCTTACTCTATTAAGGAAAAAACTTCCAGCTCGCTGAAATATGTTCATTTGCTGAAAACCATCAAAACCACAAATAGTTCTTGTATTTGAAGATAAAATCTTTTTGCTTTGAAGAAGAAAGATCGAGCTGACTGAAATAAGTTCATCAGATGAAAACCAACAAAATTTGACAAGAACCACGAAAACGTCTTGTATTTTAAGATAATATCTTACGCTATTAAAGAAAAAACTTCTGGCTCGCTGAAATATGTTCATTCGATGAAAACCAACAAAAATTGACAAGAACCACATTTGCTGAAAACCAACAAAACCACGAAAAGTTCTTGTATTTGAAGATAAACTCTTTTTGCTTTGAAGATGAAAGATCCAGCTGACTGAAATACGTTCATTAGATGAAAACCAACAAAAATTGACAAGAACCACGAAAAGTTCTTGTATTTTAAGATAAAATCTTACTCTATTAAGGAAAAAACATCCAGCTCGCTGAAATATGTTCATTTGCTGAAAACCATCAAAACTACGAAAAGTTCTTGTATTTGAAGATAAAATCTTTTTGCTTTGAAGAAGAAAGATCTAGCTGACTGAAATAAGTTCATTAGCTGAAAACCAACAAAAATTGACAAGAACCACGAAAAGTTCTTGTATTTTAAGATAGAATCTTACTCTATTCAGGAAATAACTTCCAGCTCGCTGAAATCTGTTCATTTGCTGAAAACCATCAAAACCACGAAAAGTTCTTGTATTTGAAGATAAAATCTTTTTGCTTTGAAGAAGAAAGATCTAGCTGACTGAAATAAGTTAATTAGATGAAAACCAACAAAAAATGACAAGAACCACGAAAAGTTCTTGTATTTTCAGATAAAATCTTACTCTATTAAGGAAAAAACTTCCAGCTCGCTGAAATATGTTCATTTGCTGAAAACCATCAAAACCACGAAAAGTTCTTGTATTTGAAGATAAAATCTTTTTGCTTTGAAGAAGAAAGATCTAGCTGACTGAAATAAGTTCATGCGATGAAAACCAACAAAATTTGACAAGAATCACGAAAACATCTTGTATTTTAAGATAAAATCTTAGGCTATTAAAGAAAAAACTTCCAGCTCGCTGAAATCTGTTCATTTGCTGAAAACCATCAAAACAACGAAAAGTTCTTGTATTTGAAGATAAAATCTTTTTGCTTTGAAGAAGAAAGATCTAGCTGACTGAAATAAGTTCATTAGATGAAAACCAACAAAAATTGACAAGAACCACGAAAAGTTCTTGTATTTTAAGATAAAATCTTACTCTATTAAGGAAAAAACTTCCAGCTCGCTGAAATATGTTCATTTGCTGAAAACCATCAAAACCACAAATAGTTCTTGTATTTGAAGATAAAATCTTTTTGCTTTGAAGAAGAAAGATCGAGCTGACTGAAATAAGTTAATCAGATGAAAACCAACAAAATTTGACAAGAACCACGAAAACGTCTTGTATTTTAAGATAATATCTTACGCTATTAAAGAAAAAACTTCTGGCTCGCTGAAATATGTTCATTCGATGAAAACCAACAAAAATTGACAAGAACCACATTTGCTGAAAACCAACAAAACCACGAAAAGTTCTTGTATTTGAAGATAAACTCTTTTTGCTTTGAAGATGAAAGATCCAGCTGACTGAAATACGTTCATTAGATGAAAACCAACAAAAATTGACAAGAACCACGAAAAGTTCTTGTATTTTAAGATAAAATCTTACTCTATTAAGGAAAAAACATCCAGCTCGCTGAAATATGTTCATTTGCTGAAAACCATCAAAACTACGAAAAGTTCTTGTATTTGAAGATAAAATCTTTTTGCTTTGAAGAAGAAAGATCTAGCTGACTGAAATAAGTTCATTAGCAAAAAACCAACAAAAATTGACAAGAACCACGAAAAGTTCTTGTATTTTAAGATAGAATCTTACTCTATTCAGGAAATAACTTCCAGCTCGCTGAAATCTGTTCATTTGCTGAAAACCATCAAAACCACGAAAAGTTCTTGTATTTGAAGATAAAATCTTTTTGCTTTGAAGAAGAAAGATCTAGCTGACTGAAATAAGTTCATTAGATGAAAACCAACAAAAATTGACAAGAACCACGAAAAGTTCTTGTATTTTAAGATAAAATCTTACTCTATTCAGGAAAAAACATCCAGCTCGCTGAAATATGTTCATTTGCTGAAAACCATCAAAACCACGAAAAGTTCTTGTATTTGAAGATAACATCTTTTTGCTTTGAAGAAGAAAGATCCAGCTGACTGAAATAAGTTCATTAGATGAAAACCAACAAAAAATGACAAGAACCACGAAAAGTTCTTGTATTTTAAGATAAAATCTTACTCTATTAAGGAAAAAACTTCCAGCTCGCTGAAATATGTTCATTTGCTGAAAACCATCAAAACCACGAAAAGTTCTTGTATTTGAAGATAAAATCTTTTTGCTTTGAAGAAGAAAGATCCAGCTGACTGAAATAAGTTCATTAGATGAAAACCAACAAAATTTGACAAGAACCACGAAAACTTCTTGTATTTTAAGATAAAATCTTAGGCTATTAAAGAAAAAACTTCCAGCTCGCTGAAATCTGTTCATTTGCTGAAAACCATCAAAACCACGAAAAGTTCTTGTATTTGAAGATAAAATCTTTTTGCTTTGAAGAAGAAAGATCTCGCTGACTGAAATAAGTTCATTAGATGAAAACCAACAAAAATTGACAAGAACCACGAAAAGTTCTTGTATTTTAAGATAAAATCTTACTCTATTCAGGAAAAAACTTCCAGCTCGCTGAAATATGTTCATTTGCTGAAAACCATCAAAACCACGAAAGGTTCTTGTATTTGAAGATAAAATCTTTTTGCTTTGAAGAAGAAAGATCTAGCTGACTGAAATAAGTTCATTCGATGAAAACCAACAAAAATTGACAAGAACCACGAAAAGTTCTTGTATTTTAAGATAAAATCTTACTCTATTAAGGAAAAAACTTCCAGCTCGCTGAAATATGTTCATTTGCTGAAAACCATCAAAACCACAAATAGTTCTTGTATTTGAAGATAAAATCTTTTTGCTTTGAAGAAGAAAGATCGAGCTGACTGAAATAAGTTCATTAGATGAAAACCAACAAAATTTGACAAGAACCACGAAAACGTCTTGTATTTTAAGATAATATCTTACGCTATTAAAGAAAAAACTTCTGGCTCGCTGAAATATGTTCATTTGCTGAAAACCAACAAAACCACGAAAAGTTCTTGTATTTGAAGATAAAATCTTTTTTCTTTGAAGAAGAAAGATCTAGCTGACTGAAATAAGTTCATTCGATGAAAACCAACAAAAATTGACAAGAACCACGAAAACTTCTTGTATTTTAAGATAAAATCTTACTCTATTAAGGAAAAAACTTCCAGCTCGCTGAAATATGTTCATTTGCTGAAAACCATCAAAACCACGAAAAGTTCTTGTATTTGAAGATAAAATCTTTTTGCTTTGAAGAAGAAAGATCTAGCTGACTGAAATAAGTTCATTAGATGAAAACCAACAAAATTTGACAAGAACCACGAAAAGTTCTTGTATTTTAAGATAAAATCTTGCTCTATTAAGGAAAAAACTTCCAGCTCGCTGAAATCTGTTCATTTGCTGAAAACCAACAAAACCACCAAAAGTTCTTGTATTTGAAGATAAAATCTTTTTGCTTTGACGAAGAAAGATCCAGCTGACTGAAATAAGTTCATCAGATGAAAACCAACAAAAATTGACAAGAACCAGGAAAAGTTCTTGTATTTTAAGATAAAATCTTACGCTATTAAAGAAAAAACTTCCAGCTCGCTGAAATCTGTTCATTTGCTGAAAACCATCAAAACCACGAAAAGTTCTTGTATTTGAAGATAAAATCTTTTTGCTTTGAAGAAGAAAGATCTAGCTGACTGAAATAAGTTCATTGGATGAAAACCAACAAAAAATGACAAGAACCACGAAAAGTTCTTGTATTTTAAGATAAAATCTTACTCTATTAAGGAAAAAACTTCCAGCTCGCTGAAATATGTTCATTTGCTGAAAACCATCAAAACCACGAAAAGTTCTTTTATTTGAAGATAAAATCTTTTTGCTTTGAAGAAGAAAGATCTAGCTGACTGAAATAAGTTCATTAGATGAAAACCAACAAAATTTGACAAGAACCACGAAAAGTTCTTGTATTTTAAGATAAAATCTTGCTCTATTAAGGAAAAAACTTCCAGCTCGCTGAAATCTGTTCATTTGCTGAAAACCAACAAAACCACCAAAAGTTCTTGTACTTGAAGATAAAATCTTTTTGCTTTGACGAAGAAAGATCCAGCTGACTGAAATAAGTTCATCAGATGAAAACCAACAAAAATTGACAAGAACCACGAAAAGTTCTTGTATTTTAAGATAAAATCTTACGCTATTCAGGAAAAAACTTCCAGCTCGCTGAAATATGTTCATTTGCTGAAAACCATTAAAACCACGAAAGGTTCTTGTATTTGAAGATAAAATCTTTTTGCTTTGAAGAAGAAAGATCTAGCTGACTGAAATAAGTTCATTCGATGAAAACCAACAAAAATTGACAAGAACCACGAAAAGTTCTTGTATTTTAAGATAAAATCTTACTCTATTAAGGAAAAAACTTCCAGCTCGCTGAAATATGTTCATTTGCTGAAAACCATCAAAACCACAAATAGTTCTTGTATTTGAAGATAAAATCTTTTTGCTTTGAAGAAGAAAGATCGAGCTGACTGAAATAAGTTCATTAGATGAAAACCAACAAAATTTGACAAGAACCACGAAAACGTCTTGTATTTTAAGATAATATCTTACGCTATTAAAGAAAAAACTTCTGGCTCGCTGAAATATGTTCATTTGCTGAAAACCAACAAAACCACGAAAAGTTCTTGTATTTGAAGATAAAATCTTTTTTCTTTGAAGAAGAAAGATCTAGCTGACTGAAATAAGTTCATTCGATGAAAACCAACAAAAATTGACAAGAACCACGAAAACTTCTTGTATTTTAAGATAAAATCTTACTCTATTAAGGAAAAAACTTCCAGCTCGCTGAAATATGTTCATTTGCTGAAAACCATCAAAACCACGAAAAGTTCTTGTATTTGAAGATAAAATCTTTTTGCTTTGAAGAAGAAAGATCTAGCTGACTGAAATAAGTTCATTAGATGAAAACCAACAAAATTTGACAAGAACCACGAAAAGTTCTTGTATTTTAAGATAAAATCTTGCTCTATTAAGGAAAAAACTTCCAGCTCGCTGAAATCTGTTCATTCGCTGAAAACCAACAAAACCACCAAAAGTTCTTGTATTTGAAGATAAAATCTTTTTGCTTTGACGAAGAAAGATCCAGCTGACTGAAATAAGTTCATCAGATGAAAACCAACAAAAATTGACAAGAACCACGAAAAGTTCTTGTATTTTAAGATAAAATCTTACGCTATTAAAGAAAAAACTTCCAGCTCGCTGAAATCTGTTCATTTGCTGAAAACCATCAAAACCACAAATAGTTCTTGTATTTGAAGATAAAATCTTTTTGCTTTGAAGAAGAAAGATCGAGCTGACTGAAATAAGTTCATCAGATGAAAACCAACAAAATTTGACAAGAACCACGAAAACGTCTTGTATTTTAAGATAATATCTTACGCTATTAAAGAAAAAACTTCTGGCTCGCTGAAATATGTTCATTCGATGAAAACCAACAAAAATTGACAAGAACCACATTTGCTGAAAACCAACAAAACCACGAAAAGTTCTTGTATTTGAAGATAAACTCTTTTTGCTTTGAAGATGAAAGATCCAGCTGACTGAAATACGTTCATTAGATGAAAACCAACAAAAATTGACAAGAACCACGAAAAGTTCTTGTATTTTAAGATAAAATCTTACTCTATTAAGGAAAAAACATCCAGCTCGCTGAAATATGTTCATTTGCTGAAAACCATCAAAACTACGAAAAGTTCTTGTATTTGAAGATAAAATCTTTTTGCTTTGAAGAAGAAAGATCTAGCTGACTGAAATAAGTTCATTAGCTGAAAACCAACAAAAATTGACAAGAACCACGAAAAGTTCTTGTATTTTAAGATAGAATCTTACTCTATTCAGGAAATAACTTCCAGCTCGCTGAAATCTGTTCATTTGCTGAAAACCATCAAAACCACGAAAAGTTCTTGTATTTGAAGATAAAATCTTTTTGCTTTGAAGAAGAAAGATCTAGCTGACTGAAATAAGTTCATTAGATGAAAACCAACAAAAATTGACAAGAACCACGAAAAGTTCTTGTATTTTAAGATAAAATCTTACTCTATTCAGGAAAAAACATCCAGCTCGCTGAAATATGTTCATTTGCTGAAAACCATCAAAACCACGAAAAGTTCTTGTATTTGAAGATAACATCTTTTTGCTTTGAAGAAGAAAGATCCAGCTGACTGAAATAAGTTCATTAGATGAAAACCAACAAAAAATGACAAGAACCACGAAAAGTTCTTGTATTTTAAGATAAAATCTTACTCTATTAAGGAAAAAACTTCCAGCTCGCTGAAATATGTTCATTTGCTGAAAACCATCAAAACCACGAAAAGTTCTTGTATTTGAAGATAAAATCTTTTTGCTTTGAAGAAGAAAGATCCAGCTGACTGAAATAAGTTCATTAGATGAAAACCAACAAAATTTGACAAGAACCACGAAAACTTCTTGTATTTTAAGATAAAATCTTAGGCTATTAAAGAAAAAACTTCCAGCTCGCTGAAATCTGTTCATTTGCTGAAAACCATCAAAACCACGAAAAGTTCTTGTATTTGAAGATAAAATCTTTTTGCTTTGAAGAAGAAAGATCTCGCTGACTGAAATAAGTTCATTAGATGAAAACCAACAAAAATTGACAAGAACCACGAAAAGTTCTTGTATTTTAAGATAAAATCTTACTCTATTCAGGAAAAAACTTCCAGCTCGCTGAAATATGTTCATTTGCTGAAAACCATCAAAACCACGAAAGGTTCTTGTATTTGAAGATAAAATCTTTTTGCTTTGAAGAAGAAAGATCTAGCTGACTGAAATAAGTTCATTCGATGAAAACCAACAAAAATTGACAAGAACCACGAAAAGTTCTTGTATTTTAAGATAAAATCTTACTCTATTAAGGGAAAAACTTCCAGCTCGCTGAAATATGTTCATTTGCTGAAAACCATCAAAACCACAAATAGTTCTTGTATTTGAAGATAAAATCTTTTTGCTTTGAAGAAGAAAGATCGAGCTGACTGAAATAAGTTCATTAGATGAAAACCAACAAAATTTGACAAGAACCACGAAAACGTCTTGTATTTTAAGATAATATCTTACGCTATTAAAGAAAAAACTTCTGGCTCGCTGAAATATGTTCATTTGCTGAAAACCAACAAAACCACGAAAAGTTCTTGTATTTGAAGATAAAATCTTTTTTCTTTGAAGAAGAAAGATCTAGCTGACTGAAATAAGTTCATTCGATGAAAACCAACAAAAATTGACAAGAACCACGAAAACTTCTTGTATTTTAAGATAAAATCTTACTCTATTAAGGAAAAAACTTCCAGCTCGCTGAAATATGTTCATTTGCTGAAAACCATCAAAACCACGAAAAGTTCTTGTATTTGAAGATAAAATCTTGTTGCTTTGAAGAAGAAAGATCTAGCTGACTGAAATAAGTTCATTAGATGAAAACCAACAAAATTTGACAAGAACCACGAAAAGTTCTTGTATTTTAAGATAAAATCTTGCTCTATTAAGGAAAAAACTTCCAGCTCGCTGAAATCTGTTCATTTGCTGAAAACCAACAAAACCACCAAAAGTTCTTGTATTTGAAGATAAAATCTTTTTGCTTTGACGAAGAAAGATCCAGCTGACTGAAATAAGTTCATCAGATGAAAACCAACAAAAATTGACAAGAACCAGGAAAAGTTCTTGTATTTTAAGATAAAATCTTACGCTATTAAAGAAAAAACTTCCAGCTCGCTGAAATCTGTTCATTTGCTGAAAACCATCAAAACCACGAAAAGTTCTTGTATTTGAAGATAAAATCTTTTTGCTTTGAAGAAGAAAGATCTAGCTGACTGAAATAAGTTCATTGGATGAAAACCAACAAAAAATGACAAGAACCACGAAAAGTTCTTGTATTTTAAGATAAAATCTTACTCTATTAAGGAAAAAACTTCCAGCTCGCTGAAATATGTTCATTTGCTGAAAACCATCAAAACCACGAAAAGTTCTTTTATTTGAAGATAAAATCTTTTTGCTTTGAAGAAGAAAGATCTAGCTGACTGAAATAAGTTCATTAGATGAAAACCAACAAAATTTGACAAGAACCACGAAAAGTTCTTGTATTTTAAGATAAAATCTTGCTCTATTAAGGAAAAAACTTCCAGCTCGCTGAAATCTGTTCATTTGCTGAAAACCAACAAAACCACCAAAAGTTCTTGTACTTGAAGATAAAATCTTTTTGCTTTGACGAAGAAAGATCCAGCTGACTGAAATAAGTTCATCAGATGAAAACCAACAAAAATTGACAAGAACCACGAAAAGTTCTTGTATTTTAAGATAAAATCTTACGCTATTCAGGAAAAAACTTCCAGCTCGCTGAAATATGTTCATTTGCTGAAAACCATCAAAACCACGAAAGGTTCTTGTATTTGAAGATAAAATCTTTTTGCTTTGAAGAAGAAAGATCTAGCTGACTGAAATAAGTTCATTCGATGAAAACCAACAAAAATTGACAAGAACCACGAAAAGTTCTTGTATTTTAAGATAAAATCTTACTCTATTAAGGAAAAAACTTCCAGCTCGCTGAAATATGTTCATTTGCTGAAAACCATCAAAACCACAAATAGTTCTTGTATTTGAAGATAAAATCTTTTTGCTTTGAAGAAGAAAGATCGAGCTGACTGAAATAAGTTCATTAGATGAAAACCAACAAAATTTGACAAGAACCACGAAAACGTCTTGTATTTTAAGATAATATCTTACGCTATTAAAGAAAAAACTTCTGGCTCGCTGAAATATGTTCATTTGCTGAAAACCAACAAAACCACGAAAAGTTCTTGTATTTGAAGATAAAATCTTTTTTCTTTGAAGAAGAAAGATCTAGCTGACTGAAATAAGTTCATTCGATGAAAACCAACAAAAATTGACAAGAACCACGAAAACTTCTTGTATTTTAAGATAAAATCTTACTCTATTAAGGAAAAAACTTCC
This sequence comes from Heptranchias perlo, assembly GCF_035084215.1. Taxonomy (NCBI): domain Eukaryota; kingdom Metazoa; phylum Chordata; class Chondrichthyes; order Hexanchiformes; family Hexanchidae; genus Heptranchias; species Heptranchias perlo. Next base: position 1,697,103 of record NC_090359.1, read on the forward strand.
AGCTCGCTGAAATATGTTCATTTGCTGAAAACCATCAAAACCACGAAAAGTTCTTGTATTTGAAGATAAAATCTTTTTGCTTTGAAGAAGAAAGATCTAGCTGACTGAAATAAGTTCATTAGATGAAAACCAACAAAATTTGACAAGAACCACGAAAAGTTCTTGTATTTTAAGATAAAATCTTGCTCTATTAAGGAAAAAACTTCCAGCTCGCTGAAATCTGTTCATTCGCTGAAAACCAACAAAACCACCAAAAGTTCTTGTATTTGAAGATAAAATCTTTTTGCTTTGACGAAGAAAGATCCAGCTGACTGAAATAAGTTCATCAGATGAAAACCAACAAAAATTGACAAGAACCACGAAAAGTTCTTGTATTTTAAGATAAAATCTTACGCTATTAAAGAAAAAACTTCCAGCTCGCTGAAATCTGTTCATTTGCTGAAAACCATCAAAACCACGAAAAGTTCTTGTATTTGAAGATAAAATCTTTTTGCTTTGAAGAAGAAAGATCTAGCTGACTGAAATAAGTTCATTAGATGAAAACCAACAAAAAATGACAAGAACGACGAAAAGTTCTTGTATTTTAAGATAAAATCTTACTCTATTAAGGAAAAAACTTCCAGCTCGCTGAAATATGTTCATTTGCTGAAAACCATCAAAACCACGAAAAGTTCTTGTATTTGAAGATAAAATCTTTTTGCTTTGAAGAAGAAAGATCTAGCTGACTGAAATAAGTTCATTAGATGAAAACCAACAAAATTTGACAAGAACCACGAAAACTTCTTGTATTTTAAGATAAAATCTTAGGCTATTAAAGAAAAAATTTCGAGCTCGCTGAAATAGGTTCATTTGCTGAAAACCAACAAAACCACGAAAATTTCTTGTATTTGAAGATAAAATCTTTTTGCTTTGAAGAAGAAAGATCTAGCTGACTGAAATAAGTTAATTAGATCAAAACCATCAAAAATTGACAAGAACCACGAAAAGTTCTTGTATTTGAAGATAAAATCTTATGCAATTAAAGAAAAAACTTCTCACTCGCTGAGATATGCTCATTTGCTGAAAACCAACAAAACCACGAAAAGTTCTTGTATTTGAAGATAAAATCTTTTTGCTTTGAAGAAGAAAGATCGAGCTGACTGAAATAAGTTCATCAGATCAAAACCAACAAAAATTGACAAGAACCACGAAAAGTTCTTGTATTTTAAGATAAAATCTGACGCTATTAAAGAAAAAACTTCTGGCTTGCTGAAATATGTTCATTTGCTGAAAACCTACAAAACCACGAAAAGTTCTTGTGTTTGAAGATAAAATCTTTTTGCTTTAAAGAAGAAAGATCGAGCTGACTGAAATAAGTTCATGAGATGAAAACCAACAAAAATTGACAAGAACCACGAAAAGTTCTTGTATTTTAAGATAAAATCTGACGCTCTTTTAGAAAAATCTTCTGTCTCGCTGAAATATGTTCATTTGCTGAAAACCAACAAAACCACGAAAAGTTCTTGTATTTGAAGATATAATCTTTTTGCTTTGAAGAAGAAAGATCCAGCTGACTGAAATAAGTTCATTAGATGAAAACCAACAAAAATTGACAAGAACCACGAAAAGTTCTTGCATTTTAAGATTAAATCTGATGCTATCAAAGAAAAAACTTCCAGCTCGCTGAAATATGTTCATTTGCTGAAAACCAACAAAACCACGAAACGTTCTTGTATTTGAAGATGAAATCTTTTAACTTTGAAGAAGAAAGATCCAGCTGACTGAAATAAGTTCATTAGATGAAAACCAACAAGAATTGACAAGAACCACGAAAACTTCTTGTATTTTAAGATAAAATCTTAGGCTATTAAAGAAAAAATTTCGAGCTCGCTGAAATAGGTTCATTTGCTGAAAACCAACAAAACCACGAAAATTTCTTGTATTTGAAGATAAAATCTTTTTGCTTTGAAGAAGAAAGATCCAGCTGACTGAAATAAGTTCATTAGATGAAAACCAACAAATATTGACAAGAACCACGAAAAGTTCTTGTATTTTAAGATAAAATCTTACTCCATTAAGGAAAAAACTTCCAGCTCGCTGAAATATGTTCATTTGCTGAAAACCATCAAAACCACGAAAAGTTCTTGTATTTGAAGATAAAATCTTTTTGCTTTGAAGAAGAAAGATCTTGCTGACTGAAATAAGTTCATTAGATGAAAACCAACAAAATTTGACAAGAACCACGAAAACTTCTTGTATTTTAAGATAAAATCTTAGGCTATTGAAGAAAAAATTTCGAGCTCGCTGAAATAGGTTCATTTGCTGAAAACCAACAAAACCACGAAAATTTCTTGTATTTGAAGATAAAATCTTTTTGCTTTGAAGAAGAAAGATCTAGCTGACTGAAATAAGTTAATTAGATCAAAACCAACAAAAATTGACAAGAACCACGAAAAGTTCTTGTATTTGAAGATAAAATCTTATGCAATTAAAGAAAAAACTTCTCACTCGCTGAGATATGCTCATTTGCTGAAAACCAACAAAACCACGAAAAGTTCTTGTATTTGAAGATAAAATCTTTTTGCTTTGAAGAAGAAAGATCGAGCTGACTGAAATAAGTTCATCAGATCAAAACCAACAAAAATTGACAAGAACCACGAAAAGTTCTTGTATTTTAAGATAAAATCTGACGCTATTAAAGAAAAAACTTCTGGCTTGCTGAAATATGTTCATTTGCTGAAAACCAACAAAACCACGAAAAGTTCTTGTGTTTGAAGATAAAATCTTTTTGCTTTAAAGAAGAAAGATCGAGCTGACTGAAATAAGTTCATGAGATGAAAACCAACAAAAATTGACAAGAACCACGAAAAGTTCTTGTATTTTAAGATGAAATCTGACGCTATCAAAGAAAAAACTTCCGGCACGCTGAAATATGTTAATTTGTTGAAAACCAACAAAACCACGAAAAGTTCTTGTATTTGAAGATAAAATCTTTTTGCTTTGAAGAAGAAAGATCTAGCTGACTGAAATAAGTTCATTAGATGAAAACCAACAAAAATTGACAAGAACCACGAAAAGTTCTTGTATTTTAAGATGAAATCTGACGCTATTAAAGAAAAAACTTCCAGCTCGCTGAAATATGTTCATTTGCTGAAAACCAACAAAACCACGAAAAGTTCTTGTATTTGAAGATATAATCTTTTTGCTTTGAAGAAGAAAGATCCAGCTGACTGAAATAAGTTCATTAGATGAAAACCAACAAAAATTGACAAGAACCACGAAAAGTTCTTGCATTTTAAGATTAAATCTGATGCTATCAAAGAAAAAACTTCCAGCTCGCTGAAATATGTTCATTTGCTGAAAACCAACAAAACCACGAAACGTTCTTGTATTTGAAGATGAAATCTTTTAACTTTGAAGAAGGAAGATCCAGCTGACTGAAATAAGTTCATTGGATGAAAACCAACAAGAATTGACAAGAACCACGAAATGTTCTTGTATTTTAAGATAAAATCTGACGCTATTAAAGAAAAAACTTCGAGCTCGCTGAAATATGTTCATTTGCTGAAAACCAACAAAAACACGAAAAGTTCTTGTATTTGAAGATGAAATCTTTTTGCTTTGAAGAAGAAAGATCTAGCTGACTGAAATAAGTTCATTAGATCAAAACCAACAAAAATTGACAAGAACCACGAAAAGTTGTTGTATTTTAAGATAAAATCTGACGCTCTTTTAGAAAAATCTTCTGTCTCGCTGAAATATGTTCATTTGCTGAAAACCAACAAAACCACGAAAAGTTCTTGTATTTGAAGATATAATCTTTTTGCTTTGAAGAAGAAAGATCCAGCTGACTGAAATAAGTTCATTAGATGAAAACCAACAAAAATTGACAAGAACCACGAAAAGTTCTTGCATTTTAAGATTAAATCTGATGCTATCAAAGAAAAAACTTCCAGCTCGCTGAAATATGTTCATTTGCTGAAAACCAACAAAACCACGAAACGTTCTTGTATTTGAAGATGAAATCTTTTAACTTTGAAGAAGAAAGATCCAGCTGACTGAAATAAGTTCATTAGATGAAAACCAACAAGAATTGACAAGAACCACGAAATGTTCTTGTATTTTAAGATAAAATCTGACGCTATTAAAGAAAAAACTTCGAGCTCGCTGAAATATGTTCATTTGCTGAAAACCAACAAAAACACGAAAAGTTCTTGTATTTGAAGATGAAATCTTTTTGCTTTGAAGAAGAAAGATCTAGCTGACTGAAATAAGTTCATTAGATCAAAACCAACAAAAATTGACAAGAACCACGAAAAGTTGTTGTATTTTAAGATAAAATCTGACGCTCTTTTAGACAAATCTTCTGTCTCGCTGAAATATGTTCATTTGCTGAAAACCAACAAAACCACGAAAAGTTCTTGTATTTGAAGATAAAATCTTTTTGCTTTGAAGAAGAAAGATCTCGCTGACTGAAATAAGTTCATGAGATGAAAACCAGCAAAAATTGACAAGAACCACGAAAAGTTCTTGTATTTTAAGATAAAATCTTACGCTATTAAAGAAAAAACTTCTCACTCGCTGAAATATGTTCATTTGCTGAAAACCAACAAAACCACGAAAAGTTCATGTATTTGAAGATAAAATCTTTTTGAATTAGAGAAGAAAGATCTAGCTGACTGAAATAAGTTCATTAGATCAAAACCAACAAAAATTGACAAGAACCACGAAAAGTTCTTGTATTTTAAGATAAAATCTGACGCTATTAAAGAAAAAACTTCTTGCTCGCTCAAATATGTTCATTTGCTGAAAACCAACAAAACCACGAAAAGGTCTTGTATTTGAAGATAAAATCTTTTTGGTTTGAAGAAGAAAGATCTAGGTGACTGAAATAAGTTCATTAGATGAAAACCAGCAAAAATTGACAAGAACCACGAAAAGTTCTTGTATTTTAAGATAAATCTGACGCTATTAAAGAAAAAAACTTCTCACTCGCTGAAATATGTTCATTTGCTGAAAACCAACAAAACCACGAAAAGTTCTTGTTTTTGAAGATAAAATCTTTTTGCTTTGAAGAAGAAAGATCTAGCTGACTGAAATAAGTTCATTAGATCAAAACCAACAAAAATTGAGAAAAATGACGAAATGTTCTTGTATTTTAAGATAAAATCTGATGCTATTAAAGAAAAAACTTGCAGCTCGCTGAAATATGTTCATTTGCTGAAAACCAACAAAACCACGAAAAGTTCTTGTGTTTGAAGATAAAATCTTTTTGCTTTGAAGAAGAAAGATTCAGCTGACTGAAATAAGTTCATTTGACGAAAACCAACAAAAATTGACAAGAACCATGAAAAGTTCTTGTATTTAAGATAAAATCTTACGCTATTAAATAAAGAACTTCCAGCTCGCTGAAATATGTTCAATTGCTGAAAACCAACAAAACCACGAAAAGTTCATGTATTTGAAGATAAAATCTTTTTGCATTAGAGAAGAAAGATCTGGCTGACTGAAATAAGTTCATGAGATGAAAACCAACAAAAATTGACAAGAACCACGAAAACATCTTGTATTTTAAGAGAAAAGCAGACGCTATTAAAGAAAAAACTTCTGGCTCGCTGAAATATGTTCATTTGCTGAAAACCAACAAAACCACGGAAAGTTCTTGTATTTGAAGATATAATCTTTTTGCTTTGAAGAAGAAAGATCCAGCTGACTGAAATAAGTTCATGAGATCAAATCCAACAAAAGTTGACAAGAACCACGAAACGTTCTTGTATTTTAAGATAAAATCTGACGCTATTAAAGAAAAAACTTCTAGCTCGCTGAAATATGTTCATTTGCTGAAAACCAACAAAACCACGAAAAGGTCTTGTATTTGAAGATAAAATCTTTTTGGTTTGAAGAAGAAAGATCTAGGTGACTGAAATAACTTCATTAGATGAAAAGCAGCAAAAATTGACAAGAACCACGAAAAGTTCTCGTATTTTAAGATAAATCTGTCGCGATTAAAGAAAAAACTTCTCACTCGCTGAAATATGTTCATTTGCTGAAAACCAACAAAATCACGAAAAGTTCTTGTTTTTGAAGATAAAATCTTTTTGCTTTGAAGAAGAAAGATCTAGCTGACTGAAATAAGTTCATTAGATCAAAACCAACAAAAATTGACAAGAATGACGAAATGTTCTTGTATTTTAAGATAAAATCTGATGCTATTAAAGAAAAAACTTCCAGCTCGCTGAAATATGTTCATTTGCTGAAAACCAACAAAACCACGAAAAGTTCTTGTGTTTGAAGATAAAATCTTTTTGCTTTGAAGAAGAAAGATTTAGCTGACTGAAATAAGTTCATTTGATGAAAACCAACAAAAATTGACAAGAACCACGAAAAGTTCTTGTATTTAAGATAAAATCTTACGCTATTAAAGAAAGAACTTCTAGCTCGCTGAAATATGTTCAATTGCTGAAAACCAACAAAACCACGAAAACTTCATGCATTTGAAGATAAAATCTTTTTGCATTAGAGAAGAAAGATCTGGCTGACTGAAATAAGTTCATTAGATGAAAACCAACAAAAATTGACAAGAACCAAGGAAACATCTTGTATTTTAAGAGAAAAGCAGACGCTATTAAAGAAAAAACTTCTGGCTCGCTGAAATATGTTCATTTGCTGAAAACCAACAAAACCACGAAAAGTTCTTGGATTTGAAGAGAAAATCTTTTTGCTTTGAAGAAGAAAGATCTAGCTGACTGAAATAAGTTCATCAGATCAAAACCAACAAAAATTGACAAGAACCACGAAAAGTTCTTGTATTTTAAGATGAAATCTGACGAGATGAAAGAAAAAACTTCCAGCTCGCTGAAATATGTTCATTTGCTGAAAACCAACAAAACCACGAAAAGTTCTTGTTTTTGAAGATATAATCTTTTTGCTTTGAAGAAGAAAGATCCAGCTGACTGAAATAAGTTCATGAGATTAAATCCAACAAAAGTTGAGAAGAACCACGAAAAGTTCTTGCATTTGAAGATAAAATCTTACGCTATGAAAGAAAAAACTTCTCACTCGCTGAAATATGCTCATTTGCTGAAAACCAACAAAACCACGAAAAGTACTTGTGTTTGAAGATAAAATCTTTTTGCTTTGAAGAAGAAAGATCAAGCTTACTGAAATAAGTTCATTTGATGAAAACCAACAAAAATTGACAAGAACCACGAAAAGCTCTTGTATTTTAGGATAAAATCTGACGCTATTAAAGAAAAAACTTCCAGCTTGCTGAAATATGTTAATTTGCTGAAAACCAACAAAACCACGGAAAGTTCTTGTATTTGAAGATAAAATCTTTTTGCTTTGAAGAAGAAAGATCTCGCTGACTGAAATAAGTTCATCAGATTAAAACCAACAAAAATTGACAAGAACCACGAAAAGTTCTTGTATTTTAAGATAAAATCTGACACTATTAAAGAAAAAACTTCTCGCTCGATGAAATATGTTCATTTGCTGAAAACCAACAAAACCACGAAAAGTTCTTGTGTTTGAAGATAAAATTTTTTTGCTTTAAAGAAGAAAGATCGAGCTGACTGAAATAAGTTCTTGATATGAAATCCAACCAAAATTGACAAGAACCACGAAATTTTCTTGTATTTTAAGATGAAATCTGACGCTGTTGAAGAAAAAACTTCCAGCTCGCTGAAATATGTTCATTTGCTGAAAACCAACAAAACCACGAAAAGTTCTTGTGTTTGAAGATAAAATTTTTTTGCTTTGAAGAAGAAAGATCTAGCTGACTGAAATAAGTTCATTAGATGAAAACCAGCAAAAATTGACAAGAACCACGAAAAGTTCTTGTATTTAGGATAAAATCTTACGCGATTAAAGAAAGAACTTCCAGCTCGCTGAAATATGTTCATTTGCTGAAAACCAACAAAACCACTAAAAGTTCATGTATTTGAAGATAAAATCTTTTTGCATTGGAGAAGAAAGATCTGGCTGACTGAAATAAGTTCATCAGATGAAAACCAACAAAAATTGACAAGAACCACGAAAAGTTCTTGTATTTTAAGATAAAAGCTGACGCTATGAAAGAAAAAACTTCTGGCTCGCTGAAATATGTTCATTTGCTGAAAACCAACAAAACCACGAAAAGTTCTTGTATTTGAAGATATAATCTTTTTGCTTTGAAGAAGAAAGATCCAGCTGACTGAAATAAGTTCATGAAATCAAATCCAACAAAAGTTGACAAGAACCACGAAAAGTTCTTGCATTTGAAGATAAAATCTTACGCTATGAAAGAAAAAACTTCTCACTCGCTGAAATATGCTCATTTGCTGAAAACCAACAAAACCACGAAAAGTACTTGTGTTTGAAGATAAAATCTTTTTGCTTTGAAGAAGAAAGATCAAGCTTACTGAAATAAGTTCATTTGATGAAAACCAACAAAAATTGACAAGAACCACGAAAAGCTCTTGTATTTTAGGATAAAATCTGACGCTATGAAAGAAAAAACTTCCAGCTTGCTGAAATATGTTAATTTGCTGAAAACCAACAAAACCACGGAAAGTTCTTGTATGTGAAGATAAAATCTTTTTGCTTTGAAGAGGAAAGTTCTGGATGACTGAAATAAGTTCATTAGATGAAAACCAACCAAAATTGACAAGAACCACGAAATTTTCTTGTATTTTAAGATGAAATCTGACGCTGTTGAAGAAAAAACTTCCAGCTCGCTGAAATATGTTCATTTGCTGAAAACCAAAAAAACCACGAAAAGTTCTTGTGTTTGAAGATAAAAATTTTTTGCTTTGAAGAAGAAAGATCTAGCTGACTGAAATAAGTTCATGAGATGAAAACCAGCAAAAGTTGACAAGAACCACGAAAAGTTCTTATATTTAAGATAAAATCTTACGCTATTAAAGAAAGAACTTCTCGCTCACTGAAATATGTTCATTTGCTGAAAACCAACAAAACCACGAAAAGTACTTGTGTTTGAAGATAAAATCTTTTTGCTTTGAAGAAGAAAGATCAAGCTGACTGAAATAAATTCATTTGATGAAAACCAACAAAAATTGACAAGAACCACGAAAAGCTCTTGTATTTTAGGATAAAATCTGACGCGATGAAAGAAAAAACTTCCAGCTTGCTGAAATATGTTAATTTGCTGAAAACCAACAAAACCACGGAAAGTTCTTGTATGTGAAGATAAAATCTTTTTGCTTTGAAGAGGAAAGTTCTGGATGACTGAAATAAGTTCATTAGATGAAAACCAACCAAAATTGACAAGAACCACGAAATTTTCTTGTATTTTAAGATGAAATCTGACGCTGTTGAAGAAAAAACTTCCAGCTCGCTGAAATATGTTCATTTGCTGAAAACCAACAAAACCACGAAAAGTTCTTGTGTTTGAAGATAAAAATTTTTTGCTTCGAAGAAGAAAGATCGAGCTGACTGAAATAAGTTCATGAGATGAAAACCAGCAAAAATTGACAAGAACCACGAAAAGTTCTTGTATTTAGGATAAAATCTTACGCGATTAAAGAAAGAACTTCTAGCTCGCTGAAATATGTTCAATTGCTGAAAACCAACAAAACCACGAAAAGTTCATGTATTTGAAGATAAAATCTTTTTGCATTAGAGAAGAAAGATCTGGCTGACTGAAATAAGTTCATGAGATGAAAACCAACAAAAATTGACAAGAACCACGAAAACATCTTGTATTTTAAGAGAAAAGCAGACGCTATTAAAGAAAAAACTTCTGGCTCGCTGAAATATGTTCATTTGCTGAAAACCAACAAAACCACGAAAAGTTCTTGTATTTGAAGATATAATCTTTTTGCTTTGAAGAAGAAAGATCCAGCTGACTGAAATAAGTTCATGAGATCAAATCCAACAAAAGTTGACAAGAACCACGAAACGTTCTTGTATTTTAAGATAAAATCTGACGCTATTAAAGAAAAAACTTCTAGCTCGCTGAAATATGTTCATTTGCTGAAAACCAACAAAACCACGAAAAGGTCTTGTATTTGAAGATAAAATCTTTTTGGTTTGAAGAAGAAAGATCTAGGTGACTGAAATAACTTCATTAGATGAAAAGCAGCAAAAATTGACAAGAACCACGAAAAGTTCTCGTATTTTAAGATAAATCTGTCGCTATTAAAGAAAAAACTTCTCACTCGCTGAAATATGTTCATTTGCTGAAAACCAACAAAATCACGAAAAGTTCTTGTTTTTGAAGATAAAATCTTTTTGCTTTGAAGAAGAAAGATCTAGCTGACTGAAATAAGTTCATTAGATCAAAACCAACAAAAATTGACAAGAATGACGAAATGTTCTTGTATTTTAAGATAAAATCTGATGCTATTAAAGAAAAAACTTCCAGCTCGCTGAAATATGTTCATTTGCTGAAAACCAACAAAACCACGAAAAGTTCTTGTGTTTGAAGATAAAATCTTTTTGCTTTGAAGAAGAAAGATTTAGCTGACTGAAATAAGTTCATTTGATGAAAACCAACAAAAATTGACAAGAACCACGAAAAGTTCTTGTATTTAAGATAAAATCTTACGCGATTAAAGAAAGAACTTCTAGCTCGCTGAAATATGTTCAATTGCTGAAAACCAACAAAACCACGAAAAGTTCATGTATTTGAAGATAAAATCTTTTTGCATTAGAGAAGAAAGATCTGGCTGACTGAAATAAGTTCATTAGATGAAAACCAACAAAAATTGACAAGAACCAAGGAAACATCTTGTATTTTAAGAGAAAAGCAGACGCTATTAAAGAAAAAACTTCTGGCTCGCTGAAATATGTTCATTTGCTGAAAACCAACAAAACCACGAAAAGTTCTTGGATTTGAAGAGAAAATCTTTTTGCTTTGAAGAAGAAAGATCGAGCTGACTGAAATAAGTTCATCAGATCAAAACCAACAAAAATTGACAAGAACCACGAAAAGTTCTTGTATTTTAAGATGAAATCTGACGAGATGAAAGAAAAAACTTCCAGCTCGCTGAAATATGTTCATTTGCTGAAAACCAACAAAACCACGAAAAGTTCTTGTATTTGAAGATATAATCTTTTTGCTTTGAAGAAGAAAGATCCAGCTGACTGAAATAAGTTCATGAGATTAAATCCAACAAAAGTTGAGAAGAACCACGAAAAGTTCTTGCATTTGAAGATAAAATCTTACGCTATGAAAGAAAAAACTTCTCACTCGCTGAAATATGCTCATTTGCTGAAAACCAACAAAACCACGAAAAGTACTTGTGTTTGAAGATAAAATCTTTTTGCTTTGAAGAAGAAAGATCAAGCTTACTGAAATAAGTTCATTTGATGAAAACCAACAAAAATTGACAAGAACCACGAAAAGCTCTTGTATTTTAGGATAAAATCTGGCGCTATTAAAGAAAAAACTTCCAGCTTGCTGAAATATGTTAATTTGCTGAAAACCAACAAAACCACGGAAAGTTCTTGTATTTGAAGATAAAATCTTTTTGCTTTGAAGAAGAAAGATCTCGCTGACTGAAATAAGTTCATCAGATCAAAACCAACAAAAATTGACAAGAACCACGAGAAGTTCTTGTATTTTAAGATAAAATCTGACGCTATTAAAGAAAAAACTTCTCGCTCGATGAAATATGTTCATTTGCTGAAAACCAACAAAACCACGAAAAGTTCTTGTGTTTGAAGATAAAATTTTTTTGCTTTGAAGAAAAAAGATCGAGCTGACTGAAATAAGTTCTTGATATGAAATCCAACCAAAATTGACAAGAACCACGAAATTTTCTTGTATTTTAAGATGAAATCTGACGCTGTTGAAGAAAAAACTTCCAGCTCGCTGAAATATGTTCATTTGCTGAAAACCAACAAAACCACGAAAAGTTCTTGTGTTTGAAGATAAAATTTTTTTGCTTTGAAGAAGAAAGATCTAGCTGACTGAAATAAGTTCATTAGATGAAAACCAGCAAAAATTGACAAGAACCACGAAAAGTTCTTGTATTTAGGATAAAATCTTACGCGATTAAAGAAAGAACTTCTAGCTCGCTGAAATATGTTCATTTGCTGAAAACCAACAAAACCACTAAAAGTTCATGTATTTGAAGATAAAATCTTTTTGCATTGGAGAAGAAAGATCTGGCTGACTGAAATAAGTTCATCAGATGAAAACCAACGAAAATTGACAAGAACCACGAAAAGTTCTTGTATTTTAAGATAAAAGCTGACGCTATTAAAGAAAAAACTTCTGGCTCGCTGAAATATGTTCATTTGCTGAAAACCAACAAAACCACGAAAAGTTCTTGTATTTGAAGATATAATCTTTTTGCTTTGAAGAAGAAAGATCCAGCTGACTGAAATAAGTTCATGAAATCAAATCCAACAAAAGTTGACAAGAACCACGAAAAGTTCTTGCATTTGAAGATAAAATCTTACGCTATTAAAGAAAAAACTTCTCACTCGCTGAAATATGCTCATTTGCTGAAAACCAACAAAACCACGAAAAGTACTTGTGTTTGAAGATAAAATCTTTTTGCTTTGAAGAAGAAAGATCAAGCTTACTGAAATAAGTTCATTTGATGAAAACCAACAAAAATTGACAAGAACCACGAAAAGCTCTTGTATTTTAGGATAAAATCTGACGCTATGAAAGAAAAAACTTCCAGCTTGCTGAAATATGTTAATTTGCTGAAAACCAACAAAACCACGGAAAGTTCTTGTATGTGAAGATAAAATCTTTTTGCTTTGAAGAGGAAAGTTCTGGATGACTGAAATAAGTTCATTAGATGAAAACCAACCAAAATTGACAAGAACCACGAAATTTTCTTGTATTTTAAGATGAAATCTGACGCTGTTGAAGAAAAAACTTCCAGCTCGCTGAAATATGTTCATTTGCTGAAAACCAACAAAACCACGAAAAGTTCTTGTGTTTGAAGATAAAAATTTTTTGCTTTGAAGAAGAAAGATCTAGCTGACTGAAATAAGTTCATGAGATGAAAACCAGCAAAAGTTGACAAGAACCACGAAAAGTTCTTATATTTAAGATAAAATCTTACGCTATTAAAGAAAGAACTTCTCGCTCACTGAAATATGTTCATTTGCTGAAAACCAACAAAACCACGAAAAGTACTTGTGTTTGAAGATAAAATCTTTTTGCTTTGAAGAAGAAAGATCAAGCTGACTGAAATAAATTCATTTGATGAAAACCAACAAAAATTGACAAGAACCACGAAAAGCTCTTGTATTTTAGGATAAAATCTGACGCTATGAAAGAAAAAACTTCCAGCTTGCTGAAATATGTTAATTTGCTGAAAACCAACAAAACCACGGAAAGTTCTTGTATGTGAAGATAAAATCTTTTTGCTTTGAAGAGGAAAGTTCTGGATGACTGAAATAAGTTCATTAGATGAAAACCAACCAAAATTGACAAGAACCACGAAATTTTCTTGTATTTTAAGATGAAATCTGACGCTGTTGAAGAAAAAACTTCCAGCTCGCTGAAATATGTTCATTTGCTGAAAACCAACAAAACCACGAAAAGTTCTTGTGTTTGAAGATAAAAATTTTTTGCTTTGAAGAAGAAAGATCTAGCTGACTGAAATAAGTTCATGAGATGAAAACCAGCAAAAGTTGACAAGAACCATGAAAAGTTCTTATATTTAAGATAAAATCTTACGCTATTAAAGAAAGAACTTCTCGCTCACTGAAATATGTTCATTTGCTGAAAACCAACAAAACCACGAAAAGTACTTGTGTTTGAAGATAAAATCTTTTTGCTTTGAAGAAGAAAGATCAAGCTGACTGAAATAAATTCATTTGATGAAAACCAACAAAAATTGACAAGAACCACGAAAAGCTCTTGTATTTTAGGATAAAATCTGACGCTATGAAAGAAAAAACTTCCAGCTTGCTGAAATATGTTAATTTGCTGAAAACCAACAAAACCACGGAAAGTTCTTGTATGTGAAGATAAAATCTTTTTGCTTTGAAGAGGAAAGTTCTGGATGACTGAAATAAGTTCATTCGATGAAAACCAACCAAAATTGACAAGAACCACGAAAAGTTCTTGTATTTTAAGATGAAATCTGACGCTATTAAAGAAAAAACTTCCAGCTCGCTGAAATATGTTAATTTGCTGAAAAGCAACAAAACCACGAAAAGTTCTTGTATTTGAAGATAAAATCTTTTTGCTTTGAAGAAGAAAGATCTAGCTGACTGAAATAAGTTCATTAGATGAAAACCAGCAAAAATTGACAAGAACCAGGAAAAGTTCTTGTATTTTAAGATAAAAGCTGACGCTATTAAAGAAAAAACTTCCGGCTCGCTGAAATATGTTCATTTGCTGAAAACCAACAAAACCACGGAAAGTTCTTGTATTTGAAGATAAAATCTTTTTGCTTTGAAGAAGAAATATCTAGCTGACTGAAATAAGTTCATGAGATGAAAACCAACAAAAAAATTGACAAGAACCACGAAATTTTCTTGTATTTTAAGATAAAATCTGACGCTATTAAAGAAAAAACTTCGAGCTCGCTGAAATATGTTCATTTGCTGAAAACCAACAAAACCACGAAAAGTTCTTGTGTTTGAAGATAAAATCTTTTTGCTTTGAAGAAGAAAGATCGAGCTGACTGAAATAAGTTCATGAGATGAAAACCAACAAAAAAATTGACAAGAACCACGAAATTTTCTTGTATTTTAAGACGAAATCTGACGCTGTTGAACAAAAAACTTCGAGCTCGCTGAAAATTGTTAATTTGCTGAATACCAACAAAACCACGAAAAGTTCTTGTATTTGAAGATAAAATCTTTTTGCTTTGAAGAAGAAAGATCAAGCTTACTGAAATAAGTTCATTTGATGAAAACCAACAAAAATTGACAAGAACCACGAAAAGCTCTTGTATTTTAGGATAAAATCTGACGCTATTAAAGAAAAAACTTCCAGCTTGCTGAAATATGTTAATTTGCTGAAAACCAACAAAACCACGGAAAGTTCTTGTATTTGAAGATAAAATCTTTTTGCTTTGAAGAAGAAAGATCTCGCTGACTGAAATAAGTTCATCAGATCAAAACCAACAAAAATTGACAAGAACCACGAAAAGTTCTTGTATTTTAAGATGAAATCTGACGCTATCAAAGAAAAAACTTCCAGCTCGCTGAAATATGTTAATTTGCTGAAAACCAACAAAACCACGAAAAGTTCTTGTATTTGAAGATAAAATCTTTTTGCTTTGAAGAAGAAAGATCTAGCTGCCTGAAATAAGTTCATTAGATCAAAACCAGCAAAAATTGACAAGAACCACGAAAAGTTCTTGTATTTAAGATAAAATCTTACGCGATTAAAGAAAGAACTTCTAGCTCGCTGAAATATGTTCATTTGCTGAAAACCAACAAAACCACGAAAAGTTCATGTATTTGAAGATAAAATCTTTTTGCATTGGAGAAGAAAGATCTGGCTGACTGAAATAAGTTCATGAGATGAAAACCAACAAAAATTGACAAGAACCACGAAAAGTTCTTGTATTTTAAGATAAAAGCTGACGCTATTAAAGAAAAAACTTCTGGCTCGCTGAAATATGTTCATTTGCTGAAAACCAACAAAACCACGAAAATTTCTTGTATTTGAAGAAAAAATCTTTTTGCTTCGAAGAAGAAAGATCGAGCTGACTGAAATAAGTTCATCAGATCAAAACCAACAAAAATTGACAAGAACCACGAAAAGTTCTTGTATTTTAAGATAAAATCGGACGCTATTAACGAAAAAACTTCTAGCTCGCTGAAATATGTTCATTTGCTGAAAACCAACAAAACCACGAAAAGTTCTTGTATTTGAAGATAAAATCTTTTTGCTTTGAAGAAGACAGATCGAGCTGACTGAAATAAGTTCATTAGATGAAAACCAGCAAAAATTGACAAGAACCACGAAAAGTTCTTGTATTTAAGATAAAATCTTACGCGATTAAAGAAAAAACTTCTGGCTCGCTGAAATATGTTCATTTGCTGAAAACCAACAAAACCACGAAAATTTCTTGTATTTGAAGAAAAAATCTTTTTGCTTTGAAGAAGAAAGATCAAGCTTACTGAAATAAGTTCATTTGATGAAAACCAACAAAAAAATTGACAAGAACCACGAAATTTTCTTGTATTTTAAGATGAAATCTGACGCTGTTGAACAAAAAACTTCCAGCTCGCTGAAATATGTTAATTTGCTGAATACCAACAAAACCACGAAAAGTTCTTGTATTTGAAGATAAAATCTTTTTGCTTTGAAGAAGAAAGAACCAGCTGACTGAAATAAGTTCATTGGATGAAAACCAACAAAAATTGACAAGAACCACGAAAGGTTCTTGTATTTTAAGATGAAATCTGACGCTGTTGAAGAAAAAACTTCCAGCTCGCTGAAATATGTTCATTTGCTGAAAACCAACAAAACCACGAAAAGTTCTTGTGTTTGAAGATAAAATCTTTTTGCTTTGAAGAAGAAAGATCGAGCTGACTGAAATAAGTTCATCAGATCAAAACCAACAAAAATTGACAATAACCACGAAAAGTTCTTGTATTTTAAGATAAAATATGACGCTATTAAAGAAAAAACTTCCAGCTCGCTGAAATATGTTCATTTGCTGAAAACCAACAAAACCACGAAAAGTTCTTGTGTTTGAAGATAAAATCCTTTTGCTTTGAAGAAGAAAGATCGAGCTGACTGAAATAAGTTCATGAGATGAAAACCAACAAAAATTGACAAGAACCACAAAAAGTTCTTGTATTTGAAGATAAAATCTTTTTGCTTTGAAGAAGAAAGATCCAGCTGACTGAAATAAGTTCATTAGATCAAATCCAACAAAAGTTGACAAGAACCACGAAAAGTTCTTGCATTTGAAGATGAAATCTTACGCTATTAAAGAAAAAACTTCTCACTCGCTGAAATATGCTCATTTGCTGAAAACCAACAAAACCACGAAAAGTACTTGTGTTTGAAGATAAAATCTTTTTGCTTTGAAGAAGAAAGATCGAGCTGACTGAAATAAGTTCATTCGATGAAAACCAACAAAAATTGACAAGAACCACGAAAAGTTCTTGTATTTTAAGATGAAATCTGACGCTATTAAAGAAAAAACTTCCAGCTCGCTGAAATATGTTAATTTGCTGAAAACCAACAAAACCACGAAAAGTTCTTGTATTTGAAGATAAAATCTTTTTGCTTTGAAGAAGAAAGATCCAGCTGACTGAAATAAGTTCATCAGATCAAAACCAACAAAAATTGACAATAACCACGAAAAGTTCTTGTATTTTAAGATAAAATATGACGCTATTAAAGAAAAAACTTCCAGCTCGCTGAAATATGTTCATTTGCTGAAAACCAACAAAACCACGAAAAGTTCTTGTGTTTGAAGATAAAATCCTTTTGCTTTGAAGAAGAAAGATCGAGCTGACTGAAATAAGTTCATGAGATGAAAACCAACAAAAATTGACAAGAACCACAAAAAGTTCTTGTATTTGAAGATAAAATCTTTTTGCTTTGAAGAAGAAAGATCCAGCTGACTGAAATAAGTTCATTAGATCAAATCCAACAAAAGTTGACAAGAACCACGAAAAGTTCTTGCATTTGAAGATGAAATCTTACGCTATTAAAGAAAAAACTTCTCACTCGCTGAAATATGCTCATTTGCTGAAAACCAACAAAACCACGAAAAGTACTTGTGTTTGAAGATAAAATCTTTTTGCTTTGAAGAAGAAAGATCGAGCTGACTGAAATAAGTTCATTCGATGAAAACCAACAAAAATTGACAAGAACCACGAAAAGTTCTTGTATTTTAAGATGAAATCTGACGCTATTAAAGAAAAAACTTCCAGCTCGCTGAAATATGTTAATTTGCTGAAAACCAACAAAACCACGAAAAGTTCTTGTATTTGAAGATAAAATCTTTTTGCTTTGAAGAAGAAAGATCCAGCTGACTGAAATAAGTTCATTAGATGAAAACCAGCAAAAATTGACAAGAACCACGAAAAGTTCTTGCATTTGAAGATAAAATCTTACGCTTTTCAAGAAAAAACTTCTCACTCGCTGAAATATGTTAATTTGCTGAATACCAACAAAACCACGAAAAGTTCTTGTATTTGAAGATAAAATCTTTTTGCTTTGAAGAAGAAAGATCTAGCTGACTGAAATAAGTTCATTAGATCAAAACCAACAAAAATTGACAAGAACGACGAAATGTTCTTGTATTTTAAGATAAAATCTGACGCTATTAAAGAAAAAACTTCTCACTCGCTGAAATATGCTCATTTGCTGAATACCAACAAAACCACGAAAAGTTCTTGTATTTGAAGATAAAATCTTTTTGCTTTGAAGAAGAAAGATCTAGCTGACTGAAATAAGTTCATCAGATGAAAACCAGCAAAAATTGACAAGAACCACGAAAAGTTCTTGTATTTTAAGATAAAATCTTACGCTATTAAAGAAAAAACTTCTCACTCGCTGAAATATGTTCATTTGCTGAAAACCAACAAAACCACGAAAAGTTCATGTATTTGAAGATAAAATCTTTTTGCATTAGAGAAGAAAGATCTAGCTGACTGAAATAAGTTCATCAGATCAAAACCAACAAAAATTGACAATAACCACGAAAAGTTCTTGTATTTTAAGATAAAATATGACGCTATTAAAGAAAAAACTTCCAGCTCGCTGAAATATGTTCATTTGCTGAAAACCAACAAAACCACGAAAAGTTCTTGTGTTTGAAGATAAAATCCTTTTGCTTTGAAGAAGAAAGATCGAGCTGACTGAAATAAGTTCATGAGATGAAAACCAACAAAAATTGACAAGAACCACAAAAAGTTCTTGTATTTGAAGATAAAATCTTTTTGCTTTGAAGAAGAAAGATCCAGCTGACTGAAATAAGTTCATTAGATCAAATCCAACAAAAGTTGACAAGAACCACGAAAAGTTCTTGCATTTGAAGATGAAATCTTACGCTATTAAAGAAAAAACTTCTCACTCGCTGAAATATGCTCATTTGCTGAAAACCAACAAAACCACGAAAAGTACTTGTGTTTGAAGATAAAATCTTTTTGCTTTGAAGAAGAAAGATCGAGCTGACTGAAATAAGTTCATTCGATGAAAACCAACAAAAATTGACAAGAACCACAAAAAGTTCTTGTATTTTAAGATAAAATCTTTTTGCTTTGAAGAAGAAAGATCCAGCTGACTGAAATAAGTTCATTAGATGAAAACCAGCAAAAATTGACAAGAACCACGAAACGTTCTTGCATTTGAAGATAAAATCTTACGCTATTAAAGAAAAAACTTCTCACTCGCTGAAATATGTTAATTTGCTGAATACCAACAAAACCACGAAAAGTTCTTGTATTTGAAGATAAAATCTTTTTGCTTTGAAGAAGAAAGATCTAGCTGACTGAAATAAGTTCATCAGATGAAAACCAGCAAAAATTGACAAGAACCACGAAAAGTTCTTGTATTTTAAGATAAAATCTTACGCTATTAAAGAAAAAACTTCTCACTCGCGGAAATATGTTCATTTGCTGAAAACCAACAAAACCACGAAAAGTTCATGTATTTGAAGATAAAATCTTTTTGCATTGGAGAAGAAAGATCTAGCTGACTGAAATAAGTTCATTCGATCAAAACCAACAAAAATTGACAAGAACGACGAAATGTTCTTGTATTTTAAGATAAAATCTGACGCTATTAAAGAAAAAACTTCTCACTCGCTGAAATATGCTCATTTGCTGAAAACCAACAAAACCACGAAAAGTTCTTGTATTTGAAGAGAAAATCTTTTTGCTTTGAAGAAGAAAGATCTAGCTGACTGAAATAAGTTCATTAGATGAAAACCAACAAAAATTGACAAGAACCACGAAAAGTTCTTGTATTTTATGAAAAAATCTGACGTATTAAAGAAAAAATTTCTAGCTCACTGAAATATGTTCATTTGCTGAAAACCAACAAAACCACGAAAAGTTCTTGTATTTGAAGAAAAAATCTTTTTGCTTTGAAGAAGAAAGATCGAGCTGACTGAAATAAGTTCATCAGATCAAAACCAACAAAAATTGACAAGAACCACGAAAAGTTCTTGTATTTTAAGATAAAATCTTACGCTATTAAAGAACATACTTCTCACTCGCTGAAATATGTTCATTTGCTGAAAACCAACAAAACCACGAAAAGTTCATGTATTTGAAGATAAAATCTTTTTGCATTAGAGAAGAAAGATCTAGCTGACTGAAATAAGTTCATTCGATCAAATCCAACAAAAATTGACAAGAACCACGAAAAGTTCTTGTATTTGAAGATAAAATCTTTTTGCTTTGAAGAAGAAAGTTCCAGCTGACTGAAATAAGTTCATCAGATCAAATCCAACAAAAATTGACAAGAACCACGAAAAGTTCTTGTATTTGAAGATAAAATCTTTTTGCTTTGAAGAAGAAAGATCCAGCTGACTGAAATAAGTTCATCAGATCAAATCCAACAAAAATTGACAAGAACCACTAAAAGTTCTTGTATTTGAAGATAAAATCTTTTTGCTTTGAAGAAGAAAGATCCAGCTGACTGAAATAAGTTCATCAGATCAAATCCAACAAAAATTGACAAGAACCACTAAAAGTTCTTGTATTTGAAGATAAAATCTTACGCAATTAAAGAAAAAACTTCTCACTCGCTGAAACATGGTCATTTGCTGAAAATCAACAAAACCACGAAAAGTTCTTGTATTTGAAGATAAAATCTTTTTGCTTTGAAGAAGAAAGATCAAGCTTACTGAAATAAGTTCATTTGATGAAAACCAACAAAAATTGACAAGAACCACGAAAAGCTCTTGTATTTTAGGATAAAATCTGACGCTATTAAAGAAAAAACTTCCAGCTAGCTGAAATATGTTAATTTGCTGAAAACCAACAAAACCACGGAAAGTTCTTGTATTTGAAGATAAAATCTTTTTGCTTTGAAGAAGAAAGATCTCGCTGACTGAAATAAGTTCATCAGATCAAAACCAACAAAAATTGACAAGAACCACGAAAAGTTCTTGTATTTTAAGATGAAATCTGACGCTATTAAAGAAAAAACTTCCAGCTCGCTGAAATATGTTAATTTGCTGAAAACCAACAAAACCACGAAAAGTTGTTGCATTTGAAGATAAAATCTTTTTGCTTTGAAGAAGAAAGATCCAGCTGACTGAAATAAGTTCATTAGATCAAATCCAACAAAAGTTGACAAGAACCACGAAAAGTTCTTGCATTTGAAGATGAAATCTTACGCTATTAAAGAAAAAACTTCTCACTCGCTGAAATATGCTCATTTGCTGAAAACCAACAAAACCACGAAAAGTACTTGTGTTTGAAGATAAAATCTTTTTGCTTTGAAGAAGAAAGATCCAGCTGACTGAAATAAGTTCATCAGATGAAAACCAGCAAAAATTGACAAGAACCACGAAAAGTTCTTGCATTTGAAGATAAAATCTTACGCTATTAAAGAAAAAACTTCTCACTCGCTGAAATATGTTAATTTGCTGAATACCAACAAAACCACGAAAAGTTCTTGTATTTGAAGATAAAATCTTTTTGCTTTGAAGAAGAAAGATCTAGCTGACTGAAATAAGTTCATCAGATGAAAACCAGCAAAAATTGACAAGAACCACGAAAACTTCTTGTATTTTAAGATAAAATCTTACGCTATTAAAGAAAAAACTTCTCACTCGCTGAAATATGTTCATTTGCTGAAAACCAACAAAACCACGAAAAGTTCATGTATTTGAAGATAAAATCTTTTTGCATTAGAGAAGAAAGATCTAGCTGACTGAAATAAGTTCATTAGATCAAAACCAACAAAAATTGACAAGAACCACGAAAAGTTCTTGTATTTTATGAAAAAATCTGACGCTATTATAGAAAAAATTTCCAGCTCGCTGAAATATGTTCATTTGCTGAAAACCAACAAAACCACGAAAATTTCTTGTATTTGAAGAAAAAATCTTTTTGCTTCGAAGAAGAAAGATCGAGCTGACTGAAATAAGTTCATCAGATCAAAACCAACAAAAATTGACAAGAACCACGAAAAGTTCTTGTATTTTAAGATAAAATCGGACGCTATTAAAGAAAAAACTTCTAGCTCGCTGAAATATGTTCATTTGCTGAAAACCAACAAAACCACGAAAAGTTCTTGTATTTGAAGATAAAATCTTTTTGCTTTGAAGAAGACAGATCGAGCTGACTGAAATAAGTTCATTAGATGAAAACCAGCAAAAATTGACAAGAACCACGAAAAGTTCTTGTATTTAAGATAAAATCTTACGCGATTAAAGAAAAAACTTCTGGCTCGCTGAAATATGTTCATTTGCTGAAAACCAACAAAACCACGAAAATTTCTTGTATTTGAAGAAAAAATCTTTTTGCTTTGAAGAAGAAAGATCGAGCTGACTGAAATAAGTTCATCAGATCAAAACCAACAAAAATTGACAAGAACCACGAAAAGTTCTTGTATTTTAAGATAAAATCGGACGCTATGAAAGAAAAAACTTCTCACTCGCTGAAATATGCTCATTTGCTGAAAACCAACAAAACCACGAAAAGTACTTGTGTTTGAAGATAAAATCTTTTTGGTTTGAAGAAGAAAGATCAAGTTTACTGAAATAAGTTCATTTGATGAAAACCAACAAAAATTGACAAGAACCACGAAAAGCTCTTGTATTTTAGGATAAAATCTGACGCTATGAAAGAAAAAACTTCCAGCTTGCTGAAATATGTTAATTTGCTGAAAACCAACAAAACCACGGAAAGTTCTTGTATTTGAAGATAAAATCTTTTTGCTTTGAAGAAGAAAGATCTAGCTGACTGAAATAAGTTCATCAATTCAAAACCAACAAAAATTGACAAGAACCACGAAAAGTTCTTGTATTTTAAGATAAAATCTGACGCTATTAAAGAAAAAACTTCCAGCTCGCTGAAATATGTTCATTTGCTGAAAACCAACAAAACCACGAAAAGTTCTTGTGTTTGAAGATAAAATCTTTTTGCTTTGAAGAAGAAAGATCGAGCTGACTGAAATAAGTTCATTCGATGAAAACCAACAAAAAAATTGACAAGAACCACGAAATTTTCTTGTATTTTAAGATGAAATCTGACGCTGTTGAACAAAAAACTTCCAGCTCGCTGAAATATGTTAATTTGCTGAATACCAACAAAACCACGAAAAGTTCTTGTATTTGAAGATAAAATCTTTTTGCTTTGAAGAAGAAAGAACCAGCTGACTGAAATAAGTTCATTGGATGAAAACCAACAAAAATTGACAAGAACCACGAAAGGTTCTTGTATTTTAAGATGAAATCTGACGCTGTTGAAGAAAAAACTTCCAGCTCGCTGAAATATGTTCATTTGCTGAAAACCAACAAAACCACGGAAAGTTCTTGTATTTGAAGATAAAATCTTTTTGCTTTGAAGAAGAAAGATCTCGCTGACTGAAATAAGTTCATCAGATCAAAACCAACAAAAATTGACAAGAACCACGAAAAGTTCTTGTATTTTAAGATGAAATCTGACGCTATTAAAGAAAAAACTTCCAGCTCGCTGAAATATGTTAATTTGCTGAAAACCAACAAAACCACGAAAAGTTCTTGTATTTGAAGATAAAATCTTTTTGCTTTGAAGAAGAAAGATCCAGCTGACTGAAATAAGTTCATTAGATCAAATCCAACAAAAGTTGACAAGAACCACGAAAAGTTCTTGCATTTGAAGATGAAATCTTACGCTATTAAAGAAAAAACTTCTCACTCGCTGAAATATGCTCATTTGCTGAAAACCAACAAAACCACGAAAAGTACTTGTGTTTGAAGATAAAATCTTTTTGCTTTGAAGAAGAAAGATCGAGCTGACTGAAATAAGTTCATTCGATGAAAACCAACAAAAAAATTGACAAGAACCACGAAATTTTCTTGTATTTTAAGATGAAATCTGACGCTGTTGAACAAAAAACTTCCAGCTCGCTGAAATATGTTAATTTGCTGAATACCAACAAAACCACGAAAAGTTCTTGTATTTGAAGATAAAATCTTTTTGCTTTGAAGAAGAAAGAACTAGCTGACTGAAATAAGTTCATTGGATGAAAACCAACAAAAATTGACAAGAACCACGAAAAGTTCTTGTATTTTAAGATGAAATCTGACGCTATTAAAGAAAAAACTTCCAGCTCGCTGAAATATGTTAATTTGCTGAAAACCAACAAAACCACGAAAAGTTCTTGTATTTGAAGATAAAATCTTTTTGCTTTGAAGAAGAAAGATCCAGCTGACTGAAATAAGTTCATTAGATGAAAACCAGCAAAAATTGACAAGAACCACGAAAATTTCTTGTATTTGAAGAAAAAATCTTTTTCCTTCGAAGAAGAAAGATCGAGCTGACTGAAATAAGTTCATCAGATCAAAACCAACAAAAATTGACAAGAACCACGAAAAGTTCTTGTATTTTAAGATAAAATCGGACGCTATTAAAGAAAAAACTTCTAGCTCGCTGAAATATGTTCATTTGCTGAAAACCAACAAAACCACGAAAAGTTCTTGTATTTGAAGATAAAATCTTTTTGCTTTGAAGAAGACAGATCGAGCTGACTGAAATAAGTTCATTAGATGAAAACCAGCAAAAATTGACAAGAACCACGAAAAGTTCTTGTATTTAAGATAAAATCTTACGCGATTAAAGAAAAAACTTCTGGCTCGCTGAAATATGTTCATTTGCTGAAAACCAACAAAACCACGAAAATTTCTTGTATTTGAAGAAAAAATCTTTTTGCTTTGAAGAAGAAAGATCGAGCTGACTGAAATAAGTTCATCAGATCAAAACCAACAAAAATTGACAAGAACCACGAAAAGTTCTTGTATTTTAAGATAAAATCGGACGCTATGAAAGAAAAAACTTCTCACTCGCTGAAATATGCTCATTTGCTGAAAACCAACAAAACCACGAAAAGTACTTGTGTTTGAAGATAAAATCTTTTTGGTTTGAAGAAGAAAGATCAAGTTTACTGAAATAAGTTCATTTGATGAAAACCAACAAAAATTGACAAGAACCACGAAAAGCTCTTGTATTTTAGGATAAAATCTGACGCTATGAAAGAAAAAACTTCCAGCTTGCTGAAATATGTTAATTTGCTGAAAACCAACAAAACCACGGAAAGTTCTTGTATTTGAAGATAAAATCTTTTTGCTTTGAAGAAGAAAGATCTAGCTGACTGAAATAAGTTCATCAATTCAAAACCAACAAAAATTGACAAGAACCACGAAAAGTTCTTGTATTTTAAGATAAAATCTGACGCTATTAAAGAAAAAACTTCCAGCTCGCTGAAATATGTTCATTTGCTGAAAACCAACAAAACCACGAAAAGTTCTTGTGTTTGAAGATAAAATCTTTTTGCTTTGAAGAAGAAAGATCGAGCTGACTGAAATAAGTTCATTCGATGAAAACCAACAAAAAAATTGACAAGAACCACGAAAGGTTCTTGTATTTTAAGATGAAATCTGACGCTGTTGAAGAAAAAACTTCCAGCTCGCTGAAATATGTTCATTTGCTGAAAACCAACAAAACCACGGAAAGTTCTTGTATTTGAAGATAAAATCTTTTTGCTTTGAAGAAGAAAGATCTCGCTGACTGAAATAAGTTCATCAGATCAAAACCAACAAAAATTGACAAGAACCACGAAAAGTTCTTGTATTTTAAGATGAAATCTGACGCTATTAAAGAAAAAACTTCCAGCTCGCTGAAATATGTTAATTTGCTGAAAACGAACAAAACCACGAAAAGTTCTTGTATTTGAAGATAAAATCTTTTTGCTTTGAAGAAGAAAGATCCAGCTGACTGAAATAAGTTCATTAGATCAAATCCAACAAAAGTTGACAAGAACCACGAAAAGTTCTTGCATTTGAAGATGAAATCTTACGCTATTAAAGAAAAAACTTCTCACTCGCTGAAATATGCTCATTTGCTGAAAACCAACAAAACCACGAAAAGTACTTGTGTTTGAAGATAAAATCTTTTTGCTTTGAAGAAGAAAGATCGAGCTGACTGAAATAAGTTCATTCGATGAAAACCAACAAAAAAATTGACAAGAACCACGAAATTTTCTTGTATTTTAAGATGAAATCTGACGCTGTTGAACAAAAAACTTCCAGCTCGCTGAAATATGTTAATTTGCTGAATACCAACAAAACCACGAAAAGTTCTTGTATTTGAAGATAAAATCTTTTTGCTTTGAAGAAGAAAGAACTAGCTGACTGAAATAAGTTCATTGGATGAAAACCAACAAAAATTGACAAGAACCACGAAAAGTTCTTGTATTTTAAGATGAAATCTGACGCTATTAAAGAAAAAACTTCCAGCTCGCTGAAATATGTTAATTTGCTGAAAACCAACAAAACCACGAAAAGTTCTTGTATTTGAAGATAAAATCTTTTTGCTTTGAAGAAGAAAGATCCAGCTGACTGAAATAAGTTCATTAGATGAAAACCAGCAAAAATTGACAAGAACCACGAAAAGTTCTTGCATTTGAAGATAAAATCTTACGCTATTAAAGAAAAAACTTCTCACTCGCTGAAATATGTTAATTTGCTGAATACCAACAAAACCACGAAAAGTTCTTGTATTTGAAGATAAAATCTTTTTGCTTTGAAGAAGAAAGATCCAGCTGACTGAAATAAGTTCATCAGATGAAAACCGGCAAAAATTGACAAGAACCACGAAAAGTTCTTGTATTTTAAGATAAAATCTTACGCTATGAAAGAAAAAACTTCTCACTCGCTGAAATATGTTCATTTGCTGAAAACCAACAAAACCACGAAAAGTTCATGTATTTGAAGATAAAATCTTTTTGCATTAGAGAAGAAAGATCTAGCTGACTGAAATAAGTTCATTAGATCAAAACCAACAAAAATTGACAAGAACGACGAAATGTTCTTGTATTTTAAGATAAAATCTGACGCTATTAAAGAAAAAACTTCTCACTCGCTGAAATATGCTCATTTGCTGAAAACCAACAAAACCACGAAAAGTTCTTGTATTTGAAGATAAAATCTTTTTGCTTTGAAGAAGAAAGATTTAGCTGAATGAAATAAGTTGATGAGATGAAAACCAACAAAAATTGACAAGAACCACGAAAAGTTCTTGTATTTTAAGATAAAAGCTGACGCTATTAAAGAAAAAACTTCTGGCTCGCTGAAATATGTTCATTTGTTGAAAACCAACAAAACCACAAAAAGTTCTTGTATTTGAAGAGAAAATCTTTTTGCTTTGAAGAAGAAAGATCTAGCTGACTGAAATAAGTTCATTAGATGAAAACCAACAAAAATTGACAAGAACCACGAAAAGTTCTTGTATTTTATGAAAAAATCTGACGCTATTAAAGAAAAAACTTCTCACTCGCTGAAATATGTTCATTTGCTGAAAACCAACAAAGCCACGAAAAGTTCATGTATTTGAAGATAAAATCTTTTTGCATGAGAGAAGAAAGATCGAGCTGACTGAAATAAGTTCATTAGATCAAATCCAACAAAAATTGACAAGAACCACGAAAAGTTCTTGTATTTGAAGATAAAATCTTTTTGCTTTGAAGAAGAAAGATCCAGCTGACTGAAATAAGTTCATCAGATCAAATCCAACATAAATTGACAAGAACCACTAAAAGTTCTTGTATTTGAAGATAAAATCTTACGCAATTAAAGAAAAAACTTCTCACTCGCTGAAACATGGTCATTTGCTGAAAACCAACAAAACCATGAAAAGTTCTTGTATTTGAAGATAAAATCTTTTTGCTTTGAAGAAGAAAGATCTCGCTGACTGAAATAAGTTCATCAGATCAAAACCAACAAAAATTGACAATAACCACGAAAAGTTCTTGTATTTTAAGATAAAATATGACGCTATTAAAGAAAAAACTTCCAGCTCGCTGAAATATGTTCATTTGCTGAAAACCAACAAAACCACGAAAAGTTCTTGTGTTTGAAGATAAAATCCTTTTGCTTTGAAGAAGAAAGATCGAGCTGACTGAAATAAGTTCATGAGATGAAAACCAACAAAAATTGACAAGAACCACAAAAAGTTCTTGTATTTGAAGATAAAATATTTTTGCTTTGAAGAAGAAAGATCCAGCTGACTGAAATAAGTTCATTAGATCAAATCCAACAAAAGTTGACAAGAACCACGAAAAGTTCTTGCATTTGAAGATGAAATCTTACGCTATTAAAGAAAAAACTTCTCGCTCGCTGAAATATGCTCATTTGCTGAAAACCAACAAAACCACGAAAAGTTCTTGTATTTGAAGATAAAATCTTTTTGCTTTGAAGAAGAAAGATCCAGCTGACTGAAATAAGTTCATTAGATGAAAACCAGCAAAAATTGACAAGAACCACGAAAAGTTCTTGCATTTGAAGATAAAATCTTACGCTATGAAAGAAAAAACTTCTCACTCGCTGAAATATGTTAATTTGCTGAATACCAACAAAACCACGAAAAGTTCTTGTATTTGAAGATAAAATCTTTTTGCTTTGAAGAAGAAAGATCTAGCTGACTGAAATAAGTTCATCAGATGAAAACCAGCAAAAATTGACAAGAACCACGAAAAGTTCTTGTATTTTAAGATAAAATCTTACGCGATTAAAGAAAAAACTTCTCACTCGCTGAAATATGTTCATTTGCTGAAAACCAACAAAACCACGAAAAGTTCATGTATTTGAAGATAAAATCTTTTTGCATTAGAGAAGAAAGATCTAGCTGACTGAAATAAGTTCATTAGATCAAAACCAACAAAAATTGACAAGAACGACGAAATGTTCTTGTATTTTAAGATAAAATCTGACGCTATTAAAGAAAAAACTTCTCACTCGCTGAAATATGCTCATTTGCTGAAAACCAACAAAACCACAAAAAGTTCTTGTATTTGAAGAGAAAATCTTTTTGCTTTGAAGAAGAAAGATCTAGCTGACTGAAATAAGTTCATTAGATGAAAACCAACAAAAATTGACAAGAACCACGAAAAGTTCTTGTATTTTATGAAAAAATCTGACGCTATTGAAGAAAAAATTTCTAGCTCGCTGAAATATGTTCATTTGCTGAAAACCAACAAAACCACGAAAAGTTCTTGTATTTGAAGAAAAAATCTTTTTGCTTTGAAGAAGAAAGATCGAGCTGACTGAAATAAGTTCATCAGATCAAAACCAACAAAAATTGACAAGAACCACGAAAAGTTCTTGTATTTTAAGATAAAATCTTACGCTATTAAAGAAAAAACTTCTCACTCGCTGAAATATGTTCATTTGCTGAAAACCAACAAAACCACGAAAAGTTCATGTATTTGAAGATAAAATCTTTTTGCATTAGAGAAGAAAGATCTAGCTGACTGAAATAAGTTCATTCGATCAAATCCAACAAAAATTGACAAGAACCACGAAAAGTTCTTGTATTTGAAGATAAAATCTTTTTGCTTTGAAGAAGAAAGTTCCAGCTGACTGAAATAAGTTCATCAGATCAAATCCAACAAAAATTGACAAGAACCACTAAAAGTTCTTGTATTTGAAGATAAAATCTTACGCAATCAAAGAAAAAACTTCTCACTCGCTGAAACATGGTCATTTGCTGAAAATCAACAAAACCACGAAAAGTTCTTGTATTTGAAGATAAAATCTTTTTGCTTTGAAGAAGAAAGATCTCGCTGACTGAAATAAGTTGATCAGATGAAAACCAACAAAAATTGACAAGAACCACGAAAAGTTCTTGTATTTTAAGATAAAAGCTGACGCTATTAAAGAAAAAACTTCTGGCTCGCTGAAATATGTTCATTTGCTGAAAACCAACAAAACCACAAAAAGTTCTTGTATTTGAAGAGAAAATCTTTTTGCTTTGAAGAAGAAAGATCTAGCTGACTGAAATAAGTTCATTAGATGAAAACCAACAAAAATTGACAAGAACCACGAAAAGTTCTTGTATTTTATGAAAAAATCTGACGCTATTAAAGAAAAAATTTCTAGCTCGCTGAAATATGTTCATTTGCTGAAAACCAACAAAACCACGAAAAGTTCTTGTATTTGAAGAAAAAATCTTTTTGCTTTGAAGAAGAAAGATCGAGCTGACTGAAATAAGTTCATCAGATCAAAACCAACAAAAATTGACAAGAACCACGAAAAGTTCTTGTATTTTAAGATAAAATCTTACGCTATTAAAGAAAAAACTTCTCACTCGCTGAAATATGTTCATTTGCTGAAAACCAACAAAACCACGAAAAGTTCATGTATTTGAAGATAAAATCTTTTTGCATTAGAGAAGAAAGATCTAGCTGACTGAAATAAGTTCATTAGATCAAATCCAACAAAAATTGACAAGAACCACGAAAAGTTCTTGTATTTTAAGATAAAATCTTTTTGCTTTGAAGAAGAAAGATCCAGCTGACTGAAATAAGTTCATCAGATCAAATCCAACAAAAATTGACAAGAACCACTAAAAGTTCTTGTATTTGAAGATAAAATCTTACGCAATTAAAGAAAAAACTTCTCACTCGCTGAAACATGGTCATTTGCTGAAAATCAACAAAACCACGAAAAGTTCTTGTATTTGAAGATAAAATCTTTTTGCTTTGAAGAAGAAAGATCAAGCTTACTGAAATAAGTTCATTTGATGAAAACCAACAAAAATTGACAAGAACCACGAAAAGCTCTTGTATTTTAGGATAAAATCTGACGCTGTTAAAGAAAAAACTTCCAGCTTGCTGAAATATGTTCATTTGCTGAAAACCAACAAAACCACGGAAAGTTCTTGTATTTGAAGATAAAATCTTTTTGCTTTGAAGAAGAAAGATCTCGCTGACTGAAATAAGTTCATCAGATCAAAACCAACAAAAATTGACAAGAACCACGAAAAGTTCTTGTATTTTAAGATGAAATCTGACGCTATTAAAGAAAAAACTTCCAGCTCGCTGAAATATGTTAATTTGCTGAAAACCAACAAAACCACGAAAAGTTCTTGTATTTGAAGATAAAATCTTTTTGCTTTGAAGAAGAAAGATCCAGCTGACTGAAATAAGTTCATTAGATCAAATCCAACAAAAGTTGACAAGAACCACGAAAAGTTCTTGCATTTGAAGATGAAATCTTACGCTATTAAAGAAAAAACTTCTCACTCGCTGAAATATGCTCATTTGCTGAAAACCAACAAAACCACGAAAAGTACTTGTGTTTGAAGATAAAATCTTTTTGCTTTGAAGAAGAAAGATCGAGCTGACTGAAATAAGTTCATTCGATGAAAACCAACAAAAAAATTGACAAGAACCACGAAATTTTCTTGTATTTTAAGATGAAATCTGACGCTGTTGAACAAAAAACTTCCAGCTCGCTGAAATATGTTAATTTGCTGAATACCAACAAAACCACGAAAAGTTCTTGTATTTGAAGATAAAATCTTTTTGCTTTGAAGAAGAAAGAACTAGCTGACTGAAATAAGTTCATTGGATGAAAACCAACAAAAATTGACAAGGACCACGAAAAGTTCTTGTATTTTAAGATGAAATCTGACGCTATTAAAGAAAAAACTTCCAGCTCGCTGAAATATGTTAATTTGCTGAAAACCAACAAAACCACGAAAAGTTCTTGTATTTGAAGATAAAATCTTTTTGCTTTGAAGAAGAAAGATCTAGCTGACTGAAATAAGTTCATCAGATGAAAACCAGCAAAAATTGACAAGAACCACGAAAAGTTCTTGCATTTGAAGATGAAATCTTACGCTATTAAAGAAAAAACTTCTCACTCGCTGAAATATGTTCATTTGCTGAAAACCAACAAAACCACGAAAAGTTCATGTATTTGAAGATAAAATCTTTTTGCATTAGAGAAGAAAGATCTAGCTGACTGAAATAAGTTCATTAGATCAAAACCAACAAAAATTGACAAGAACCACGAAAAGTTCTTGTATTTTATGAAAAAATCTGACGCTATTAAAGAAAAAATTTCCAGCTCGCTGAAATATGTTCATTTGCTGAAAACCAACAAAACCACGAAAAGTTCTTGTATTTGAAGAAAAAATCTTTTTGCTTTGAAGAAGAAAGATCGAGCTGACTGAAATAAGTTCATCAGATCAAAACCAACAAAAATTGACAAGAACCACGAAAAGTTCTTGTATTTTAAGATAAAATCTTACGCTATTAAAGAAAAAACTTCTCACTCGCTGAAATATGTTCATTTGCTGAAAACCAACAAAGCCACGAAAAGTTCATGTATTTGAAGATAAAATCTTTTTGCATTAGAGAAGAAAGATCGAGCTGACTGAAATAAGTTCATTAGATCAAATCCAACAAAAATTGACAAGAACCACGAAAAGTTCTTGTATTTGAAGATAAAATCTTTTTGCTTTGAAGAAGAAAGATCCAGCTGACTGAAATAAGTTCATCAGATCAAATCCAACAAAAATTGACAAGAACCACTAAAAGTTCTTGTATTTGAAGATAAAATCTTACGCAATTAAAGAAAAAACTTCTCACTCGCTGAAACATGGTCATTTGCTGAAAACCAACAAAACCACGAAAAGTTCTTGTATTTGAAGATAAAATCTTTTTGCTTTGAAGAAGAAAGATCTCGCTGACTGAAATAAGTTCATCAGATCAAAACCAACAAAAATTGACAATAACCACGAAAAGGTCTTGTATTTTAAGATAAAATCTGACGCTATTAAAGAAAAAACTTCCAGCTCGCTGAAATATGTTCATTTGCTGAAAACCAACAAAACCACGAAAAGTTCTTGTGTTTGAAGATAAAATCCTTTTGCTTTGAAGAAGAAAGATCGAGCTGACTGAAATAAGTTCATGAGATGAAAACCAACAAAAATTGACAAGAACCACGAAAAGTTCTTGTATTTGAAGATAAAATCTTTTTGCTTTGAAGAAGAAAGATCGAGCTGACTGAAATAAGTTCATTCGATGAAAACCAACAAAAAAATTGACAAGAACCACGAAATTTTCTTGTATTTTAAGATGAAATCTGACGCTGTTGAACAAAAAACTTCCAGCTCGCTGAAATATGTTAATTTGCTGAATACCAACAAAACCACGAAAAGTTCTTGTATTTGAAGATAAAATCTTTTTGCTTTGAAGAAGAAAGAACTAGCTGACTGAAATAAGTTCATTGGATGAAAACCAACAAAAATTGACAAGAACCACGAAAAGTTCTTGTATTTTAAGATGAAATCTGATGCTATTAAAGAAAAAACTTCCAGCTCGCTGAAATATGTTAATTTGCTGAAAACCAACAAAACCACGAAAAGTTCTTGTATTTGAAGATAAAATCTTTTTGCTTTGAAGAAGAAAGATCCAGCTGACTGAAATAAGTTCATTAGATGAAAACCAGCAAAAATTGACAAGAACCACGAAAAGTTCTTGCATTTGAAGATAAAATCTTACGCTATTAAAGAAAAAACTTCTCACTCGCTGAAATATGTTAATTTGCTGAATACCAACAAAACCACGAAAAGTTCTTGTATTTGAAGATAAAATCTTTTTGCTTTGAAGAAGAAAGATCTAGCTGACTGAAATAAGTTCATCAGATGAAAACCAGCAAAAATTGACAAGAACCACGAAAAGTTCTTGTATTTTAAGATAAAATCTTACGCTATTCAATTAAAAACTTCCAGCTTGCTGAAATATGTTCATTTGCTGAAAACCAACAAAACCACGGAAAGTTCTTGTATTTGAAGATAAAATCTTTTTGCTTTGAAGAAGAAAGATCTCGCTGACTGAAATAAGTTCATCAGATCAAAACCAACAAAAATTGACAAGAACCACGAAAAGTTCTTGTATTTTAAGATGAAATCTGACGCTATTAAAGAAAAAACTTCCAGCTCGCTGAAATATGTTAATTTGCTGAAAACCAACAAAACCACGAAAAGTTCTTGTATTTGAAGATAAAATCTTTTTGCTTTGAAGAAGAAAGATCCAGCTGACTGAAATAAGTTCATTAGATCAAATCCAACAAAAGTTGACAAGAACCACGAAAAGTTCTTGCATTTGAAGATGAAATCTTACGCTATTAAAGAAAAAACTTCTCACTCGCTGAAATATGCTCATTTGCTGAAAACCAACAAAACCACGAAAAGTACTTGTGTTTGAAGATAAAATCTTTTTGCTTTGAAGAAGAAAGATCGAGCTGACTGAAATAAGTTCATTCGATGAAAACCAACAAAAAAATTGACAAGAACCACGAAATTTTCTTGTATTTTAAGATGAAATCTGACGCTGTTGAACAAAAAACTTCCAGCTCGCTGAAATATGTTAATTTGCTGAATACCAACAAAACCACGAAAAGTTCTTGTATTTGAAGATAAAATCTTTTTGCTTTGAAGAAGAAAGAACTAGCTGACTGAAATAAGTTCATTGGATGAAAACCAACAAAAATTGACAAGAACCACGAAAAGTTCTTGTATTTTAAGATGAAATCTGACGCTATTAAAGAAAAAACTTCCAGCTCGCTGAAATATGTTAATTTGCTGAAAACCAACAAAACCACGAAAAGTTCTTGTATTTGAAGATAAAATCTTTTTGCTTTGAAGAAGAAAGATCCAGCTGACTGAAATAAGTTCATCAGATGAAAACCAGCAAAAATTGACAAGAACCACGAAAAGTTCTTGCATTTGAAGATAAAATCTTACGCTATTAAAGAAAAAACTTCTCACTCGCTGAAATATGTTAATTTGCTGAATACCAACAAAACCACGAAAAGTTCTTGTATTTGAAGATAAAATCTTTTTGCTTTTAAGAAGAAAGATCTAGTTGACTGAAATAAGTTCATCAGATGAAAACCAGCAAAAATTGACAAGAACCACGAAAACTTCTTGTATTTTAAGATAAAATCTTACGCTATTAAAGAAAAAAGTTCTCACTCGCTGAAATATGTTCATTTGCTGAAAACCAACAAAACCACGAAAAGTTCATGTATTTGAAGATAAAATCTTTTTGCATTAGAGAAGAAAGATCTAGCTGACTGAAATAAGTTCATTAGATCAAAACCAACAAAAATTGACAAGAACCACGAAAAGTTCTTGTATTTTATGAAAAAATCTGACGCTATTAAAGAAAAAATTTTCAGCTCGCTGAAATATGTTCATTTGCTGAAAACCAACAAAACCACGAAAAGTTCTTGTATTTGAAGAAAAAATCTTTTTGCTTTGAAGAAGAAAGATCGAGCTGACTGAAATAAGTTCATCAGATCAAAACCAACAAAAATTGACAAGAACCACGAAAAGTTCTTGTATTTTAAGATGAAATCTGACGCTATTAAAGAAAAAACTTCCAGCTCGCTGAAATATGTTAATTTGCTGAAAACCAACAAAACCTCGAAAAGTTCTTGTATTTGAAGAAAAAATCTTTTTGCTTTGAAGAAGAAAGATCGAGCTGACTGAAATAAGTTCATTGGATGAAAACCAACAAAAATTGACAAGAACCACGAAAAGTTCTTGTATTTTAAGATGAAATCTGACGCTATTAAAGAAAAAACTTCCAGCTCGCTGAAATATGTTAATTTGCTGAAAACCAACAAAACCACGAAAAGTTCTTGTATTTGAAGATAAAATCTTTTTGCTTTGAAGAAGAAAGATCCAGCTGACTGAAATAAGTTCATTAGATCAAATCCAACAAAAGTTGACAAGAACCACGAAAAGTTCTTGCATTTGAAGATGAAATCTTACGCTATTAAAGAAAAAACTTCTCACTCGCTGAAATATGCTCATTTGCTGAAAACCAACAAAACCACGAAAAGTACTTGTGTTTGAAGATAAAATCTTTTTGCTTTGAAGAAGAAAGATCGAGCTGACTGAAATAAGTTCATTCGATGAAAACCAACAAAAAAATTGACAAGAACCACGAAATTTTCTTGTATTTTAAGATGAAATCTGACGCTGTTGAACAAAAAACTTCCAGCTCGCTGAAATATGTTAATTTGCTGAATACCAACAAAACCACGAAAAGTTCTTGTATTTGAAGATAAAATCTTTTTGCTTTGAAGAAGAAAGAACTAGCTGACTGAAATAAGTTCATTGGATGAAAACCAACAAAAATTGACAAGAACCACGAAAAGTTCTTGTATTTTAAGATGAAATCTGACGCTATTAAAGAAAAAACTTCCAGCTCGCTGAAATATGTTAATTTGCTGAAAACCAACAAAACCACGAAAAGTTCTTGTATTTGAAGATAAAATCTTTTTGCTTTGAAGAAGAAAGATCCAGCTGACTGAAATAAGTTCATCAGATGAAAACCAGCAAAAATTGACAAGAACCACGAAAAGTTCTTGCATTTGAAGATAAAATCTTACGCTATTAAAGAAAAAACTTCTCACTCGCTGAAATATGTTAATTTGCTGAATACCAACAAAACCACGAAAAGTTCTTGTATTTGAAGATAAAATCTTTTTGCTTTGAAGAAGAAAGATCTAGTTGACTGAAATAAGTTCATCAGATGAAAACCAGCAAAAATTGACAAGAACCACGAAAACTTCTTGTATTTTAAGATAAAATCTTACGCTATTAAAGAAAAAAGTTCTCACTCGCTGAAATATGTTCATTTGCTGAAAACCAACAAAACCACGAAAAGTTCATGTATTTGAAGATAAAATCTTTTTGCATTAGAGAAGAAAGATCTAGCTGACTGAAATAAGTTCATTAGATCAAAACCAACAAAAATTGACAAGAACCACGAAAAGTTCTTGTATTTTATGAAAAAATCTGACGCTATTAAAGAAAAAATTTTCAGCTCGCTGAAATATGTTCATTTGCTGAAAACCAACAAAACCACGAAAAGTTCTTGTATTTGAAGAAAAAATCTTTTTGCTTTGAAGAAGAAAGATCGAGCTGACTGAAATAAGTTCATCAGATCAAAACCAACAAAAATTGACAAGAACCACGAAAAGTTCTTGTATTTTAAGATGAAATCTGACGCTATTAAAGAAAAAACTTCCAGCTCGCTGAAATATGTTAATTTGCTGAAAACCAACAAAACCTCGAAAAGTTCTTGTATTTGAAGAAAAAATCTTTTTGCTTTGAAGAAGAAAGATCGAGCTGACTGAAATAAGTTCATTGGATGAAAACCAACAAAAATTGACAAGAACCACGAAAAGTTCTTGTATTTTAAGATGAAATCTGACGCTATTAAAGAAAAAACTTCCAGCTCGCTGAAATATGTTAATTTGCTGAAAACCAACAAAACCACGAAAAGTTCTTGTATTTGAAGATAAAATCTTTTTGCTTTGAAGAAGAAAGATCCAGCTGACTGAAATAAGTTCATTAGATGAAAACCAGCAAAAATTGACAAGAACCACGAAAAGTTCTTGCATTTGAAGATAAAATCTTACGCTATTAAAGAAAAAACTTCTCACTCGCTGAAATATGTTAATTTGCTGAATACCAACAAAACCACGAAAAGTTCTTGTATTTGAAGATAAAATCTTTTTGCTTTGAAGAAGAAAGATCTAGCTGACTGAAATAAGTTCATCAGATGAAAACCAGCAAAAATTGACAAGAACCACGAAAAGTTCTTGTATTTTAAGATAAAATCTTACGCTATTAAAGAAAAAACTTCTCACTCGCTGAAATATGTTCATTTGCTGAAAACCAACAAAACCACGAAAAGTTCATGTTTTTGAAGATAAAATCTTTTTGCATTAGAGAAGAAAGATCTAGCTGACTGAAATAAGTTCATTAGATCAAAACCAACAAAAATTGACAAGAACGACGAAATGTTCTTGTATTTTAAGATAAAATCTGACGCTATTGAAGAAAAAACTTCTCACTCGCTGAAATATGCTCATTTGCTGAAAACCAACAAAACCACGAAAAGTTCTTGTATTTGAAGAGAAAATCTTTTTGCTTTGAAGAAGAAAGATCTCGCTGACTGAAATAAGTTCATTAGATGAAAACCAACAAAAATTGACAAGAACCACGAAAAGTTCTTGTATTTTATGAAAAAATCTGACGCTATTAAAGAAAAAATTTCTACCTCGCTGAAATATGTTCATTTGCTGAAAACCAACAAAACCACGAAAAGTTCTTGTATTTGAAGAAAAAATCTTTTTGCTTTGAAGAAGAAAGATCTCGCTGACTGAAATAAGTTCATCAGATCAAAACCAACAAAAATTGACAAGAACCACGAAAAGTTCTTGTATTTTAAGATAAAATCTTACGCTATTAAAGAAAAAACTTCTCACTCGCTGAAATATGTTCATTTGCTGAAAACCAACAAAACCACGAAAAGTTCATGTATTTGAATATAAAATCTTTTTGCATTAGAGAAGAAAGATCTAGCTGACTGAAATAAGTTCATGAGATCAAATCCAACAAAAATTGACAAGAACCACGAAAAGTTCTTGTATTTGAAGATAAAATCTTTTTGCTTTGAAGAAGAAAGATCCAGCTGACTGAAATAAGTTCATCAGATCAAATCCAACAAAAATTGACAAGAACCACTAAAAGTTCTTGTATTTGAAGATAAAATCTGACGCAATTAAAGAAAAAACTTCTCACTCGCTGAAACATGGTCATTTGCTGAAAATCAACAAAACCACGAAATGTTCTTGTATTTGAAGATAAAATCTTTTTGCTTTGAAGAAGAAAGATCTCGCTGACTGAAATAAGTTCATCAGATCAAAACCAATAAAAATTGACAATAACCACGAAAAGTTCTTGTATTTTAAGATAAAATCTGACGCTATTAAAGAAAAAACTTCCAGCTTGCTGAAATATGTTCATTTGCTGAAAACCAACAAAAGCACGAAAAGTTCTTGTGTTTGAAGATAAAATCTTTTTGCTTTAAAGAAGAAAGATCGAGCTGACTGAAATAAGTTCATGAGATGAAAACCAACAAAAATTGACAAGAACCACGAAAAGTTCTTGTATTTTAAGATGAAATCTGACGCTATCAAAGAAAAAACTTCCAGCACGCTGAAATATGTTAATTTGTTGAAAACCAACAAAACCACGAAAAATTCTTGTATTTGAAGATAAAATCTTTTTGCTTTGAAGAAGAAAGATTTAGCTGACTGAAATAAGTTGATTAGATGAAAACCAACAAAAATTGACAAGAACCACGAAAAGTTCTTGTATTTTATGAAAAAATCTGACGCTATTAAAGAAAAAATTTCTAGCTCGCTGAAATATGTTCATTTGCTGAAAACCAACAAAACCACGAAAATTCCTTGTATTTGAAGAAAAAATCTTTTTGCTTTGAAGAAGTAAGATCGAGCTGACTGAAATAAGTTCATCAGATCAAAACCAACAAAAATTGACAAGAACCACGAAAAGTTCTTGTATTTTAAGATGAAATCTGACGCTATGAAAGAAAAAACTTCTAGCTTGCTGAAATATGTTCATTTGCTGAAAACCAACAAAACCACGAAAAATTCTTTTATTTGAAGATAAAATCTTTTTGCTTTGAAGAAGAAAGATCCAGCTGACTGAAATAAGTTATTTAGATCAAATCCAACAAAAATTGACAAGAACCACGAAAAGTTCTTGTATTTTAAGATAAAATCTGACGCTCTTTTAGAAAAATCTTCTGTCTCGCTGAAATATGTTCATTTGCTGAAAACCAACAAAACCACGACAAGTTCTTGTATTTGAAGATAAAATCTTTTTGCTTTGAAGAAGAAAGATCCAGCTGACTGAAATAAGTTCATCAGATCAAAACCAACAAAAATTGACAAGAACCACGAAAAGTTCTTGTATTTTAAGATGAAATCTGACGCTATTAAAGAAAAAACTTCCAGCTCGCTGAAATATGTTAATTTGCTGAAAAGCAACAAAACCACGAAAACTTCTTGTATTTCAAGATAAAAACTTTTTGCTTTGAAGAAGAAAGATCGAGCTGACTGAAATAAGTTCATCAGATCAAAACCAACAAAAATTGACAAGAACCACGAAAAGTCCTTGTATTTTAAGATAAAATCTTATGCTATTAAAGAAAAAACTTCTCGCTTGCTGAAATATGTTCATTTGCTGAAAACCAACAAAACCACGAAAAGTTCTTGTATTTGAAGATAAAATCTTTTTGCTTTGAAGAGGAAAGATCTGGATGACTGAAATAAGTTCATTAGATGAAAACCAACAAAAATTGACAAGAACCACGAAAAGTTCTTGTATTTTAAGATAAAATCTGACGCTATTGAAGAAAAAACTTCTCGCTCGCTGAAATATGTTCATTTGCTGAAAACCAACAAAACCACGACAAGTTCTTGTATTTGAAGATAAAATCTTTTTGCTTTGAAGAAGAAAGATCCAGCTGACTGAAATAAGTTCATGAGATGAAATCCAACACAAATTGTCAAGAACCACGAAAGGTTCTTGTATTTTAAGATAAAATCTTACGCTATTAAGGAAAAAACTTCCAGCTCACTGAAATATGTTCATTTGCTGAAAACCATCAAAACCACGAAAAGTTCTTGTATTTGAAGATAAAATCTTTTTGCTTTGAAGAAGAAAGATCTTGCTGACTGAAATAACTTCATTGGATGAAAACCAACATAAATTGACAAGAACCACGAAAAGTTCATGTATTTTAAGATAAAATCTTACGCTATGAAGGAAAAAACTTCCAGCTCGCTGAAATATGTTCATTTGCTGAAAACCATCAAAACCACGAAAAGTTCTTGTATTTGAAGATAAAATCTTTTTGCTTTGAAGAAGAAAGATCTAGCTGACTGAATTGAGTTCATTCGATGAAATCCAACACAAATTGTCAAGAACCACGAAAAGTTCTTGTATTTTAAGATAAAATCTTACGCTATTAAGGAAAAAACTTCCAGCTCACTGAAATATGTTCATTTGCTGAAAACCATCAAAACCACGAAAAGTTCTTGTATTTGAAGAGAAAATCTTTTTGCTTTGAAGAAGAAAGATCCAGCTGACTGAAATAAGTTGATTCGATGAAAACCAACAAAAATTGACAAGAAACAAGAAAAGTTCTTGTATTTTAAGATAAAATCTTACGCTATTAAGGAAAAAACTCCCAGCTCGCTGAAATATGTTCATTTGCTGAAAACCAACAAAACCACGAAAAGTTCTTGTATTTGAAGATAAAATCTTTTTGCTTTGAAGAAGAAAGATCCAGCTGACTGAAATAAGTTCATTACATGAAAACCAACAAAAATTGACAAGAACCACGAAAAGTTCTTGTATTTTAAGATAAAATCTTACTCTATTAAGGAAAAAACTTCCAGCTCGCTGAAATATGTTCCTTTGCTGAAAACCATCAAAATCACGAAAAGTTCTTGTATTTGAAGATAAAATCTTTTTGCTTTGAAGAAGAAAGATCTAACTGACTGAAATAAGTTCATGAGATGAAATCCAACACAAATTGTCAAGAACCACGAAAAGTTCTTGTATTTTAAGATAAAATCTTACGCTATTAAGGAAAAAACTTCCAGCTCACTGAAATATGTTCATTTGCTGAAAACCATCAAAACCACGAAAAGTTCTTGTATTTGAAGATAAAATCTTTTTGCTTTGAAGAAGAAAGATCTTGCTGACTGAAATAACTTCATTGGATGAAAACCAACATAAATTGACAAGAACCACGAAAAGTTCATGTATTTTAAGATAAAATCTTACGCTATTAAGGAAAAAACTTCCAGCTCGCTGAAATATGTTCATTTGCTGAAAACCAACAAAACCACGAAAAGTTCATGTATTTGAAGATAAAATCTTTTTGCATTAGAGAAGAAAGATCTAGCTGACTGAAATAAGTTCATTAGATCAAAACCAACAAAAATTGACAAGAACCACGAAAAGTTCTTGTATTTTATGAAAAAATCTGACGCTATTAAAGAAAAAATTTTCAGCTCGCTGAAATATGTTCATTTGCTGAAAACCAACAAAACCACGAAAAGTTCTTGTGTTTGAAGATAAAATCTTTTTGCTTTAAAGAAGAAAGATCGAGCTGACTGAAATAAGTTCATGAGATGAAAA
The DNA here is from genome assembly GCF_035084215.1 of Heptranchias perlo. Lineage (NCBI taxonomy): Eukaryota > Metazoa > Chordata > Chondrichthyes > Hexanchiformes > Hexanchidae > Heptranchias > Heptranchias perlo. The sequence goes on from NC_090359.1 coordinate 1,739,031, forward strand.
CCAACAAAAATTGACAAGAACCACGAAAAGCTCTTGTATTTTAAGATGAAATCTGACGCTATCAAAGAAAAAACTTCCGGCACGCTGAAATATGTTAATTTGTTGAAAACCAACAAAACCACGAAATGTTCTTGTATTTGAAGATAAAATCTTTTTGCTTTGAAGAAGAAAGATCTAGCTGACTGAAATAAGTTCATTAGATGAAAACCAACAAAAATTGACAAGAACCACGAAAAGTTCTTGTATTTTAAGATGAAATCTGACGCTATTAAAGAAAAAACTTCCAGCTCGCTGAAATATGTTCATTTGCTGAAAACCAACAAAACCACGAAAAGTTCTTGTATTTGAAGATATAATCTTTTTGCTTTGAAGAAGAAAGATCCAGCTGACTGAAATAAGTTCATTAGATGAAAACCAACAAAAATTGACAAGAACCACGAAAAGTTCTTGTATTTTAAGATTAAATCTGATGCTATCAAAGAAAAAACTTCCAGCTCGCTGAAATATGTTCATTTGCTGAAAACCAACAAAACCACGAAACGTTCTTGTATTTGAAGAAGAAATTTTTAACTTTGAAGAAGAAAGATCCAGCTGACTGAAATAAGTTCATTCGATGAAAACCAACAAAAATTGACAAGAACCACGAAATGTTCTTGTATTTTAAGATAAAATCTGACGCTATTAAAGAAAAAACTTCTAGCTCGCTGAAATATGTTCATTTGCTGAAAACCAACAAAAACACGAAAAGTTCTTGTATTTGAAGATGAAATCTTTTTGCTTTGAAGAAGAAAGATCTAGCTGACTGAAATAAGTTCATGAGATGAAAACCAACAAAAATTGACAAGAACCACGAAATGTTCTTGTATTTTAAGATAAAATCTGAAGCTATGAAAGAAAAAACTTCCAGCTCGCTGAAATATGTTCATTTGCTGAAAACCAACAAAACCACGAAAAGTTCTTGTATTTGAAGATATAATCTTTTTGCTTTGAAGAAGAAAGATCCAGCTGACTGAAATAAGTTCATTGGATGAAAACCAACAAAAATTGACAAGAACCACGAAAAGTTCTTGTATTTTAAGATAAAATCTGATGCTGTCAAAGAAAAAACTTCCAGCTCGCTGAAATATGTTCATTTGCTGAAAACCAACAAAACCACGAAACGTTCTTGTATTTGAAGATAAAATCTTTTAACTTTGAAGAAGAAAGATCCAGCTGAATGAAATAAGTTCATTAGATGAAAACCAACAAAAATTGACAAGAACCACGAAATGTTCTTTTATTTTAAGATAAAATCTGACGCTATTAAAGAAAAAACTTCTAGCTCGCTGAAATATGTTCATTTGCTGAAAACCAACAAAAACACGAAAAGTTCTTGTATTTGAAGATGAAATCTTTTTGCTTTGAAGAAGAAAGATCTAGCTGACTGAAATAAGTTCATTAGATCAAAACCAACAAAAATTGACAAGAACCACGAAAAGTTGTTGTATTTTAAGATAAAATCTGACGCTCTTTTAGAAAAATCTTCTGTCTCGCTGAAATATGTTCATTTGCTGAAAACCAACAAAACCACGACAAGTTCTTGTATTTGAAGATAGAATCTTTTTGCTTTGAAGAAGAAAGATCTTAGCTGACTGAAATAAGTTCATGAGATGAAAACCAACAAAAATTGACAAGAACCACGAAATGTTCTTGTATTTTAAGATAAAATCTGACGCTATTAAAGAAAAAACTTCCAGCTCGCTGAAATATGTTCATTTGCTGCAAACCAACAAAGCCACGAAAAGTTCTTGTATTTGAAGATAAAATCTTTTTGCTTTGAAGAGGAAAGATCTGGATGACTGAAATAAGTTCATTAGATGAAAACCAACAAAAATTGACAAGAACCACGAAAAGTTCTTGTATTTTAAGATAAAATCTGACGCTATTGAAGAAAAAACTTCTCGCTCGCTGAAATATGTTCATTTGCTGAAAACCAACAAAACCACGACAAGTTCTTGTATTTGAAGATAAAATCTTTTTGCTTTGAAGAAGAAAGATCCAGCTGACTGAAATAAGTTCATGAGATGAAATCCAACACAAATTGTCAAGAACCACGAAAAGTTCTTGTATTTTAAGATAAAATCTTACGCTATTAAGGAAAAAACTTCCAGCTCACTGAAATATGTTCATTTGCTGAAAACCATCAAAACCACGAAAAGTTCTTGTATTTGAAGATAAAATCTTTTTGCTTTGAAGAAGAAAGATCTTGCTGACTGAAATAACTTCATTGGATGAAAACCAACATAAATTGACAAGAACCACGAAAAGTTCATGTATTTTAAGATAAAATCTTACGCTATTAAGGAAAAAACTTCCAGCTCGCTGAAATATGTTCATTTGCTGAAAACCATCAAAACCACGAAAAGTTCTTGTATTTGAAGATAAAATCTTTTTGCTTTGAAGAAGAAAGATCTAGCTGACTGAATTGAGTTCATTCGATGAAATCCAACACAAATTGTCAAGAACCACGAAAAGTTCTTGTATTTTAAGATAAAATCTTACGCTATTAAGGAAAAAACTTCCAGCTCACTGAAATATGTTCATTTGCTGAAAACCATCAAAACCACGAAAAGTTCTTGTATTTCAAGAGAAAATCTTTTTGCTTTGAAGAAGAAAGATCCAGCTGACTGAAATAAGTTGATTCGATGAAAACCAACAAAAATTGACAAGAAACAAGAAAAGTTCTTGTATTTTAAGATAAAATCTTACGCTATTAAGGAAAAAACTCCCAGCTCGCTGAAATATGTTCATTTGCTGAAAACCAACAAAACCACAAAAAGTTCTTGTATTTGAAGATAAAATCTTTTTGCTTTGAAGAAGAAAGATCCAGCTGACTGAAATAAGTTCATTACATGAAAACCAACAAAAATTGACAAGAACCACGAAAACTTCTTGTATTTTAAGATAAAATCTTACGCTATTAAAGAAAAAACTTCTCACTCGCTGAAATATGTTCATTTGCTGAAAACCAACAAAACCACGAAAAGTTCATGTATTTGAAGATAAAATCTTTTTGCATTAGAGAAGAAAGATCTAGCTGACTGAAATAAGTTCATTAGATCAAAACCAACAAAAATTGACAAGAACCACGAAAAGTTCTTGTATTTTATGAAAAAATCTGACGCTATTAAAGAAAAAATTTTCAGCTCGCTGAAATATGTTCATTTGCTGAAAACCAACAAAACCACGAAAAGTTCTTGTGTTTGAAGATAAAATCTTTTTGCTTTAAAGAAGAAAGATCGAGCTGACTGAAATAAGTTCATGAGATGAAAACCAACAAAAATTGACAAGAACCACGAAAAGCTCTTGTATTTTAAGATGAAATCTGACGCTATCAAAGAAAAAACTTCCGGCACGCTGAAATATGTTAATTTGTTGAAAACCAACAAAACCACGAAATGTTCTTGTATTTGAAGATAAAATCTTTTTGCTTTGAAGAAGAAAGATCGAGCTGACTGAAATAAGTTCATTCGATGAAAACCAACAAAAATTGACAAGAACCACGAAAAGTTCTTGTATTTTAAGATGAAATCTGACGCTATTAAAGAAAAAACTTCCAGCTCGCTGAAATATGTTCATTTGCTGAAAACCAACAAAACCACGAAAAGTTCTTGTATTTGAAGATATAATCTTTTTGCTTTGAAGAAGAAAGATCCAGCTGACTGAAATAAGTTCATTACATGAAAACCAACAAAAATTGACAAGAACCACGAAAACTTCTTGTATTTTAAGATAAAATCTTACGCTATTAAAGAAAAAACTTCTCACTCGCTGAAATATGTTCATTTGCTGAAAACCAACAAAACCACGAAAAGTTCATGTATTTGAAGATAAAATCTTTTTGCATTAGAGAAGAAAGATCTAGCTGACTGAAATAAGTTCATTAGATCAAAACCAACAAAAATTGACAAGAACCACGAAAAGTTCTTGTATTTTATGAAAAAATCTGACGCTATTAAAGAAAAAATTTTCAGCTCGCTGAAATATGTTCATTTGCTGAAAACCAACAAAACCACGAAAAGTTCTTGTGTTTGAAGATAAAATCTTTTTGCTTTAAAGAAGAAAGATCGAGCTGACTGAAATAAGTTCATGAGATGAAAACCAACAAAAATTGACAAGAACCACGAAAAGCTCTTGTATTTTAAGATGAAATCTGACGCTATCAAAGAAAAAACTTCCGGCACGCTGAAATATGTTAATTTGTTGAAAACCAACAAAACCACGAAATGTTCTTGTATTTGAAGATAAAATCTTTTTGCTTTGAAGAAGAAAGATCTAGCTGACTGAAATAAGTTCATTCGATGAAAACCAACAAAAATTGACAAGAACCACGAAAAGTTCTTGTATTTTAAGATGAAATCTGACGCTATTAAAGAAAAAACTTCCAGCTCGCTGAAATATGTTCATTTGCTGAAAACCAACAAAACCACGAAAAGTTCTTGTATTTGAAGATATAATCTTTTTGCTTTGAAGAAGAAAGATCCAGCTGACTGAAATAAGTTCATTAGATGAAAACCAACAAAAATTGACAAGAACCACGAAAAGTTCTTGTATTTTAAGATTAAATCTGATGCTATCAAAGAAAAAACTTCCAGCTCGCTGAAATATGTTCATTTGCTGAAAACCAACAAAACCACGAAACGTTCTTGTATTTGAAGAAGAAATTTTTAACTTTGAAGAAGAAAGATCCAGCTGACTGAAATAAGTTCATTCGATGAAAACCAACAAAAATTGACAAGAACCACGAAATGTTCTTGTATTTTAAGATAAAATCTGACGCTATTAAAGAAAAAACTTCTAGCTCGCTGAAATATGTTCATTTGCTGAAAACCAACAAAAACACGAAAAGTTCTTGTATTTGAAGATGAAATCTTTTTGCTTTGAAGAAGAAAGATCTAGCTGACTGAAATAAGTTCATGAGATGAAAACCAACAAAAATTGACAAGAACCACGAAATGTTCTTGTATTTTAAGATAAAATCTGAAGCTATGAAAGAAAAAACTTCCAGCTCGCTGAAATATGTTCATTTGCTGAAAACCAACAAAACCACGAAAAGTTCTTGTATTTGAAGATAGAATCTTTTTGCTTTGAAGAAGAAAGATCTTAGCTGACTGAAATAAGTTCATGAGATGAAAACCAACAAAAATTGACAAGAACCACGAAATGTTCTTGTATTTTAAGATAAAATCTGACGCTATTAAAGAAAAAACTTCCAGCTCGCTGAAATATGTTCATTTGCTGCAAACCAACAAAGCCACGAAAAGTTCTTGTATTTGAAGATAAAATCTTTTTGCTTTGAAGAAGAAAGATCGAGCTGACTGAAATAAGTTCATCAGATCAAAACCAACAAAAATTGACAAGAACCACGAAAAGTCCTTGTATTTTAAGATAAAATCTTATGCTATTAAAGAAAAAACTTCTCGCTTGCTGAAATATGTTCATTTGCTGAAAACCAACAAAACCACGAAAAGTTCTTGTATTTGAAGATAAAATCTTTTTGCTTTGAAGAGGAAAGATCTGGATGACTGAAATAAGTTCATGAGATGAAAACCAACAAAAATTGACAAGAACCACGAAAAGTTCTTGTATTTTAAGATAAAATCTGACGCTATTGAAGAAAAAACTTCTCGCTCGCTGAAATATGTTCATTTGCTGAAAACCAACAAAACCACGACAAGTTCTTGTATTTGAAGATAAAATCTTTTTGCTTTGAAGAAGAAAGATCCAGCTGACTGAAATAAGTTCATGAGATGAAATCCAACACAAATTGTCAAGAACCACGAAAAGTTCTTGTATTTTAAGATAAAATCTTACGCTATTAAGGAAAAAACTTCCAGCTCACTGAAATATGTTCATTTGCTGAAAACCATCAAAACCACGAAAAGTTCTTGTATTTGAAGATAAAATCTTTTTGCTTTGAAGAAGAAAGATCTTGCTGACTGAAATAACTTCATTGGATGAAAACCAACATAAATTGACAAGAACCACGAAAAGTTCATGTATTTTAAGATAAAATCTTACGCTATTAAGGAAAAAACTTCCAGCTCGCTGAAATATGTTCATTTGCTGAAAACCATCAAAACCACGAAAAGTTCTTGTATTTGAAGATAAAATCTTTTTGCTTTGAAGAAGAAAGATCTAGCTGACTGAATTGAGTTCATTCGATGAAATCCAACACAAATTGTCAAGAACCACGAAAAGTTCTTGTATTTTAAGATAAAATCTTACGCTATTAAGGAAAAAACTTCCAGCTCACTGAAATATGTTCATTTGCTGAAAACCATCAAAACCACGAAAAGTTCTTGTATTTGAAGAGAAAATCTTTTTGCTTTGAAGAAGAAAGATCCAGCTGACTGAAATAAGTTGATTCGATGAAAACCAACAAAAATTGACAAGAAACAAGAAAAGTTCTTGTATTTTAAGATAAAATCTTACGCTATTAAGGAAAAAACTCCCAGCTCGCTGAAATATGTTCATTTGCTGAAAACCAACAAAACCACGAAAAGTTCTTGTATTTGAAGATAAAATCTTTTTGCTTTGAAGAAGAAAGATCCAGCTGACTGAAATAAGTTCATTACATGAAAACCAACAAAAATTGACAAGAACCACGAAAAGTTCTTGTATTTTAAGATAAAATCTTACTCTATTAAGGAAAAAACTTCCAGCTCGCTGAAATATGTTCCTTTGCTGAAAACCATCAAAATCACGAAAAGTTCTTGTATTTGAAGATAAAATCTTTTTGCTTTGAAGAAGAAAGATCTAACTGACTGAAATAAGTTCATGAGATGAAATCCAACACAAATTGTCAAGAACCACGAAAAGTTCTTGTATTTTAAGATAAAATCTTACGCTATTAAGGAAAAAACTTCCAGCTCACTGAAATATGTTCATTTGCTGAAAACCATCAAAACCACGAAAAGTTCTTGTATTTGAAGATAAAATCTTTTTGCTTTGAAGAAGAAAGATCTTGCTGACTGAAATAACTTCATTGGATGAAAACCAACATAAATTGACAAGAACCACGAAAAGTTCATGTATTTTAAGATAAAATCTTACGCTATTAAGGAAAAAACTTCCAGCTCGCTGAAATATGTTCATTTGCTGAAAACCATCAAAACCACGAAAAGTTCTTGTATTTGAAGATAAAATCTTTTTGCTTTGAAGAAGAAAGATCCAGCTGACTGAATTGAGTTCATTCGATGAAATCCAACACAAATTGTCAAGAACCACGAAAAGTTCTTGTATTTTAAGATAAAATCTTACGCTATTAAGGAAAAAACTTCCAGCTCACTGAAATATGTTCATTTGCTGAAAACCATCAAAACCACGAAAAGTTCTTGTATTTGAAGAAAAAATCTTTTTGCTTTGAAGAAGAAAGATCGAGTTGACTGAAATAAGTTCATCAGATCAAAACCAACAAAAATTGACAAGAACCACGAAAACTTCTTGTATTTTAAGATAAAATCTTACGCTATTAAAGAAAAAACTTCTCACTCGCTGAAATATGTTCATTTGCTGAAAACCAACAAAACCACGAAAAGTTCATGTATTTGAAGATAAAATCTTTTTGCATTAGAGAAGAAAGATCTAGCTGACTGAAATAAGTTCATTAGATCAAAACCAACAAAAATTGACAAGAACCACGAAAAGTTCTTGTATTTTATGAAAAAATCTGACGCTATTAAAGAAAAAATTTTCAGCTCGCTGAAATATGTTCATTTGCTGAAAACCAACAAAACCACGAAAAGTTCTTGTGTTTGAAGATAAAATCTTTTTGCTTTAAAGAAGAAAGATCGAGCTGACTGAAATAAGTTCATGAGATGAAAACCAACAAAAATTGACAAGAACCACGAAAAGCTCTTGTATTTTAAGATGAAATCTGACGCTATCAAAGAAAAAACTTCCGGCACGCTGAAATATGTTAATTTGTTGAAAACCAACAAAACCACGAAATGTTCTTGTATTTGAAGATAAAATCTTTTTGCTTTGAAGAAGAAAGATCTAGCTGACTGAAATAAGTTCATTAGATGAAAACCAACAAAAATTGACAAGAACCACGAAAAGTTCTTGTATTTTAAGATGAAATCTGACGCTATTAAAGAAAAAACTTCCAGCTCGCTGAAATATGTTCATTTGCTGAAAACCAACAAAACCACGAAAAGTTCTTGTATTTGAAGATATAATCTTTTTGCTTTGAAGAAGAAAGATCCAGCTGACTGAAATAAGTTCATTAGATGAAAACCAACAAAAATTGACAAGAACCACGAAAAGTTCTTGTATTTTAAGATTAAATCTGATGCTATCAAAGAAAAAACTTCCAGCTCGCTGAAATATGTTCATTTGCTGAAAACCAACAAAACCACGAAACGTTCTTGTATTTGAAGAAGAAATTTTTAACTTTGAAGAAGAAAGATCCAGCTGACTGAAATAAGTTCATTCGATGAAAACCAACAAAAATTGACAAGAACCACGAAATGTTCTTGTATTTTAAGATAAAATCTGACGCTATTAAAGAAAAAACTTCTAGCTCGCTGAAATATGTTCATTTGCTGAAAACCAACAAAAACACGAAAAGTTCTTGTATTTGAAGATGAAATCTTTTTGCTTTGAAGAAGAAAGATCTAGCTGACTGAAATAAGTTCATGAGATGAAAACCAACAAAAATTGACAAGAACCACGAAATGTTCTTGTATTTTAAGATAAAATCTGAAGCTATGAAAGAAAAAACTTCCAGCTCGCTGAAATATGTTCATTTGCTGAAAACCAACAAAACCACGAAAAGTTCTTGTATTTGAAGATATAATCTTTTTGCTTTGAAGAAGAAAGATCCAGCTGACTGAAATAAGTTCATTGGATGAAAACCAACAAAAATTGACAAGAACCACGAAAAGTTCTTGTATTTTAAGATAAAATCTGATGCTATCAAAGAAAAAACTTCCAGCTCGCTGAAATATGTTCATTTGCTGAAAACCAACAAAACCACGAAACGTTCTTGTATTTGAAGATAAAATCTTTTAACTTTGAAGAAGAAAGATCCAGCTGAATGAAATAAGTTCATTAGATGAAAACCAACAAAAATTGACAAGAACCACGAAATGTTCTTTTATTTTAAGATAAAATCTGACGCTATTAAAGAAAAAACTTCTAGCTCGCTGAAATATGTTCATTTGCTGAAAACCAACAAAAACACGAAAAGTTCTTGTATTTGAAGATGAAATCTTTTTGCTTTGAAGAAGAAAGATCTAGCTGACTGAAATAAGTTCATTAGATCAAAACCAACAAAAATTGACAAGAACCACGAAAAGTTGTTGTATTTTAAGATAAAATCTGACGCTCTTTTAGAAAAATCTTCTGTCTCGCTGAAATATGTTCATTTGCTGAAAACCAACAAAACCACGACAAGTTCTTGTATTTGAAGATAGAATCTTTTTGCTTTGAAGAAGAAAGATCTTAGCTGACTGAAATAAGTTCATGAGATGAAAACCAACAAAAATTGACAAGAACCACGAAATGTTCTTGTATTTTAAGATAAAATCTGACGCTATTAAAGAAAAAACTTCCAGCTCGCTGAAATATGTTCATTTGCTGCAAACCAACAAAGCCACGAAAAGTTCTTGTATTTGAAGATAAAATCTTTTTGCTTTGAAGAAGAAAGATCCAGCTGACTGAAATAAGTTCATCAGATCAAAACCAACAAAAATTGACAAGAACCACGAAAAGTTCTTGTATTTTAAGATGAAATCTGACGCTATTAAAGAAAAAACTTCCAGCTCGCTGAAATATGTTAATTTGCTGAAAAGCAACAAAACCACGAAAACTTCTTGTATTTCAAGATAAAAACTTTTTGCTTTGAAGAAGAAAGATCGAGCTGACTGAAATAAGTTCATCAGATCAAAACCAACAAAAATTGACAAGAACCACGAAAAGTCCTTGTATTTTAAGATAAAATCTTATGCTATTAAAGAAAAAACTTCTCGCTTGCTGAAATATGTTCATTTGCAGAAAACCAACAAAACCACGAAAAGTTCTTGTATTTGAAGATAAAATCTTTTTGCTTTGAAGAGGAAAGATCTGGATGACTGAAATAAGTTCATTAGATGAAAACCAACAAAAATTGACAAGAACCACGAAAAGTTCTTGTATTTTAAGATAAAATCTGACGCTATTGAAGAAAAAACTTCTCGCTCGCTGAAATATGTTCATTTGCTGAAAACCAACAAAACCACGACAAGTTCTTGTATTTGAAGATAAAATCTTTTTGCTTTGAAGAAGAAAGATCCAGCTGACTGAAATAAGTTCATGAGATGAAATCCAACACAAATTGTCAAGAACCACGAAAAGTTCTTGTATTTTAAGATAAAATCTTACGCTATTAAGGAAAAAACTTCCAGCTCACTGAAATATGTTCATTTGCTGAAAACCATCAAAACCACGAAAAGTTCTTGTATTTGAAGATAAAATCTTTTTGCTTTGAAGAAGAAAGATCTTGCTGACTGAAATAACTTCATTGGATGAAAACCAACATAAATTGACAAGAACCACGAAAAGTTCATGTATTTTAAGATAAAATCTTACGCTATTAAGGAAAAAACTTCCAGCTCGCTGAAATATGTTCATTTGCTGAAAACCATCAAAACCACGAAAAGTTCTTGTATTTGAAGAGAAAATCTTTTTGCTTTGAAGAAGAAAGATCCAGCTGACTGAAATAAGTTGATTCGATGAAAACCAACAAAAATTGACAAGAAACAAGAAAAGTTCTTGTATTTTAAGATAAAATCTTACGCTATTAAGGAAAAAACTCCCAGCTCGCTGAAATATGTTCATTTGCTGAAAACCAACAAAACCACGAAAAGTTCTTGTATTTGAAGATAAAATCTTTTTGCTTTGAAGAAGAAAGATCCAGCTGACTGAAATAAGTTCATTACATGAAAACCAACAAAAATTGACAAGAACCACGAAAAGTTCTTGTATTTTAAGATAAAATCTTACTCTATTAAGGAAAAAACTTCCAGCTCGCTGAAATATGTTCCTTTGCTGAAAACCATCAAAATCACGAAAAGTTCTTGTATTTGAAGATAAAATCTTTTTGCTTTGAAGAAGAAAGATCTAACTGACTGAAATAAGTTCATGAGATGAAATCCAACACAAATTGTCAAGAACCACGAAAAGTTCTTGTATTTTAAGATAAAATCTTACGCTATTAAGGAAAAAACTTCCAGCTCACTGAAATATGTTCATTTGCTGAAAACCATCAAAACCACGAAAAGTTCTTGTATTTGAAGATAAAATCTTTTTGCTTTGAAGAAGAAAGATCTTGCTGACTGAAATAACTTCATTGGATGAAAACCAACATAAATTGACAAGAACCACGAAAAGTTCATGTATTTTAAGATAAAATCTTACGCTATTAAGGAAAAAACTTCCAGCTCGCTGAAATATGTTCATTTGCTGAAAACCATCAAAACCACGAAAAGTTCTTGTATTTGAAGATAAAATCTTTTTGCTTTGAAGAAGAAAGATCCAGCTGACTGAATTGAGTTCATTCGATGAAATCCAACACAAATTGTCAAGAACCACGAAAAGTTCTTGTATTTTAAGATAAAATCTTACGCTATTAAGGAAAAAACTTCCAGCTCACTGAAATATGTTCATTTGCTGAAAACCATCAAAACCACGAAAAGTTCTTGTATTTGAAGAAAAAATCTTTTTGCTTTGAAGAAGAAAGATCGAGCTGACTGAAATAAGTTCATCAGATCAAAACCAACAAAAATTGACAAGAACCACGAAAAGTTCTTGTATTTTAAGATGAAATCTGACGCTATTAAAGAAAAAACTTCCAGCTCGCTGAAATATGTTAATTTGCTGAAAACCAACAAAACCTCGAAAAGTTCTTGTATTTGAAGAAAAAATCTTTTTGCTTTGAAGAAGAAAGATCGAGCTGACTGAAATAAGTTCATTGGATGAAAACCAACAAAAATTGACAAGAACCACGAAAAGTTCTTGTATTTTAAGATGAAATCTGACGCTATTAAAGAAAAAACTTCCAGCTCGCTGAAATATGTTAATTTGCTGAAAACCAACAAAACCACGAAAAGTTCTTGTGTTTGAAGATAAAATCTTTTTGCTTTAAAGAAGAAAGATCGAGCTGACTGAAATAAGTTCATGAGATGAAAACCAACAAAAATTGACAAGAACCACGAAAAGCTCTTGTATTTTAAGATGAAATCTGACGCTATCAAAGAAAAAACTTCCGGCACGCTGAAATATGTTAATTTGTTGAAAACCAACAAAACCACGAAATGTTCTTGTATTTGAAGATAAAATCTTTTTGCTTTGAAGAAGAAAGATCTAGCTGACTGAAATAAGTTCATTAGATGAAAACCAACAAAAATTGACAAGAACCACGAAAAGTTCTTGTATTTTAAGATGAAATCTGACGCTATTAAAGAAAAAACTTCCAGCTCGCTGAAATATGTTCATTTGCTGAAAACCAACAAAACCACGAAAAGTTCTTGTATTTGAAGATATAATCTTTTTGCTTTGAAGAAGAAAGATCCAGCTGACTGAAATAAGTTCATTAGATGAAAACCAACAAAAATTGACAAGAACCACGAAAATTTCTTGTATTTTAAGATTAAATCTGATGCTATCAAAGAAAAAACTTCCAGCTCGCTGAAATATGTTCATTTGCTGAAAACCAACAAAACCACGAAACGTTCTTGTATTTGAAGATGAAATCTTTTAACTTTGAAGAAGAAAGATCCAGCTGACTGAAATAAGTTCATTCGATGAAAACCAACAAAAATTGACAAGAACCACGAAATGTTCTTGTATTTTAAGATAAAATCTGACGCTATTAAAGAAAAAACTTCTAGCTCGCTGAAATATGTTCATTTGCTGAAAACCAACAAAAACACGAAAAGTTCTTGTATTTGAAGATGAAATCTTTTTGCTTTGAAGAAGAAAGATCTAGCGGACTGAAATAAGTTCATGAGATGAAAACCAACAAAAATTGACAAGAACCACGAAATGTTCTTGTATTTTAAGATAAAATCTGAAGCTATGAAAGAAAAAACTTCCAGCTCGCTGAAATATGTTCATTTGCTGAAAACCAACAAAACCACGAAAAGTTCTTGTATTTGAAGATATAATCTTTTTGCTTTGAAGAAGAAAGATCCAGCTGACTGAAATAAGTTCATTGGATGAAAACCAACAAAAATTGACAAGAACCACGAAAAGTTCTTGTATTTTAAGATAAAATCTGATGCTATCAAAGAAAAAACTTCCAGCTCGCTGAAATATGTTCATTTGCTGAAAACCAACAAAACCACGAAACGTTCTTGTATTTGAAGATAAAATCTTTTAACTTTGAAGAAGAAAGATCCAGCTGAATGAAATAAGTTCATTAGATGAAAACCAACAAAAATTGACAAGAACCACGAAATGTTCTTTTATTTTCAGATAAAATCTGACGCTATTAAAGAAAAAACTTCTAGCTCGCTGAAATATGTTCATTTGCTGAAAACCAACAAAAACACGAAAAGTTCTTGTATTTGAAGATGAAATCTTTTTGCTTTGAAGAAGAAAGATCTAGCTGACTGAAATAAGTTCATTAGATCAAAACCAACAAAAATTGACAAGAACCACGAAAAGTTGTTGTATTTTAAGATAAAATCTGACGCTCTTTTAGAAAAATCTTCTGTCTCGCTGAAATATGTTCATTTGCTGAAAACCAACAAAATCACGACAAGTTCTTGTATTTGAAGATAGAATCTTTTTGCTTTGAAGAAGAAAGATCTTAGCTGACTGAAATAAGTTCATGAGATGAAAACCAACAAAAATTGACAAGAACCACGAAATGTTCTTGTATTTTAAGATAAAATCTGACGCTATTAAAGAAAAAACTTCCAGCTCGCTGAAATATGTTCATTTGCTGCAAACCAACAAAGCCACGAAAAGTTCTTGTATTTGAAGATAAAATCTTTTTGCTTTGAAGAAGAAAGATCCAGCTGACTGAAATAAGTTCATCAGATCAAAACCAACAAAAATTGACAAGAACCACGAAAAGTTCTTGTATTTTAAGATGAAATCTGACGCTATTAAAGAAAAAACTTCCAGCTCGCTGAAATATGTTAATTTGCTGAAAAGCAACAAAACCACGAAAACTTCTTGTATTTCAAGATAAAAACTTTTTGCTTTGAAGAAGAAAGATCGAGCTGACTGAAATAAGTTCATCAGATCAAAACCAACAAAAATTGACAAGAACCACGAAAAGTCCTTGTATTTTAAGATAAAATCTTATGCTATTAAAGAAAAAACTTCTCGCTTGCTGAAATATGTTCATTTGCTGAAAACCAACAAAACCACGAAAAGTTCTTGTATTTGAAGATAAAATCTTTTTGCTTTGAAGAGGAAAGATCTGGATGACTGAAATAAGTTCATTAGATGAAAACCAACAAAAATTGACAAGAACCACGAAAAGTTCTTGTATTTTAAGATAAAATCTGACGCTATTGAAGAAAAAACTTCTCGCTCGCTGAAATATGTTCATTTGCTGAAAACCAACAAAACCACGACAAGTTCTTGTATTTGAAGATAAAATCTTTTTGCTTTGAAGAAGAAAGATCCAGCTGACTGAAATAAGTTCATGAGATGAAATCCAACACAAATTGTCAAGAACCACGAAAAGTTCTTGTATTTTAAGATAAAATCTTACGCTATTAAGGAAAAAACTTCCAGCTCACTGAAATATGTTCATTTGCTGAAAACCATCAAAACCACGAAAAGTTCTTGTATTTGAAGATAAAATCTTTTTGCTTTGAAGAAGAAAGATCTTGCTGACTGAAATAACTTCATTGGATGAAAACCAACATAAATTGACAAGAACCACGAAAAGTTCATGTATTTTAAGATAAAATCTTACGCTATTAAGGAAAAAACTTCCAGCTCGCTGAAATATGTTCATTTGCTGAAAACCATCAAAACCACGAAAAGTTCTTGTATTTGAAGATAAAATCTTTTTGCTTTGAAGAAGAAAGATCTAGCTGACTGAATTGAGTTCATTCGATGAAATCCAACACAAATTGTCAAGAACCACGAAAAGTTCTTGTATTTTAAGATAAAATCTTACGCTATTAAGGAAAAAACTTCCAGCTCACTGAAATATGTTCATTTGCTGAAAACCATCAAAACCACGAAAAGTTCTTGTATTTGAAGAGAAAATCTTTTTGCTTTGAAGAAGAAAGATCCAGCTGACTGAAATAAGTTGATTCGATGAAAACCAACAAAAATTGACAAGAAACAAGAAAAGTTCTTGTATTTTAAGATAAAATCTTACGCTATTAAGGAAAAAACTCCCAGCTCGCTGAAATATGTTCATTTGCTGAAAACCAACAAAACCACGAAAAGTTCTTGTATTTGAAGATAAAATCTTTTTGCTTTGAAGAAGAAAGATCCAGCTGACTGAAATAAGTTCATTACATGAAAACCAACAAAAATTGACAAGAACCACGAAAAGTTCTTGTATTTTAAGATAAAATCTTACTCTATTAAGGAAAAAACTTCCAGCTCGCTGAAATATGTTCCTTTGCTGAAAACCATCAAAATCACGAAAAGTTCTTGTATTTGAAAATAAAATCTTTTTGCTTTGAAGAAGAAAGATCTAACTGACTGAAATAAGTTCGTGAGATGAAATCCAACACAAATTGTCAAGAACCACGAAAAGTTCTTGTATTTTAAGATAAAATCTTACGCTATTAAGGAAAAAACTTCCAGCTCACTGAAATATGTTCATTTGCTGAAAACCATCAAAACCACGAAAAGTTCTTGTATTTGAAGATAAAATCTTTTTGCTTTGAAGAAGAAAGATCTTGCTGACTGAAATAACTTCATTGGATGAAAACCAACATAAATTGACAAGAACCACGAAAAGTTCATGTATTTTAAGATAAAATCTTACGCTATTAAGGAAAAAACTTCCAGCTCACTGAAATATGTTCATTTGCTGAAAACCATCAAAACCACGAAAAGTTCTTGTATTTGAAGATAAAATCTTTTTGCTTTGAAGAAGAAAGATCTTGCTGACTGAAATAACTTCATTGGATGAAAACCAACATAAATTGACAAGAACCACGAAAAGTTCATGTATTTTAAGATAAAATCTTACGCTATTAAGGAAAAAACTTCCAGCTCGCTGAAATATGTTCATTTGCTGAAAACCATCAAAACCACGAAAAGTTCTTGTATTTGAAGATAAAATCTTTTTGCTTTGAAGAAGAAAGATCCAGCTGACTGAATTGAGTTCATTCGATGAAATCCAACACAAATTGTCAAGAACCACGAAAAGTTCTTGTATTTTAAGATAAAATCTTACGCTATTAAGGAAAAAACTTCCAGCTCACTGAAATATGTTCATTTGCTGAAAACCATCAAAACCACGAAAAGTTCTTGTATTTGAAGAAAAAATCTTTTTGCTTTGAAGAAGAAAGATCGAGCTGACTGAAATAAGTTCATCAGATCAAAACCAACAAAAATTGACAAGAACCACGAAAACTTCTTGTATTTTAAGATAAAATCTTACGCTATTAAAGAAAAAACTTCTCACTCGCTGAAATATGTTCATTTGCTGAAAACCAACAAAACCACGAAAAGTTCATGTATTTGAAGATAAAATCTTTTTGCATTAGAGAAGAAAGATCTAGCTGACTGAAATAAGTTCATTAGATCAAAACCAACAAAAATTGACAAGAACCACGAAAAGTTCTTGTATTTTATGAAAAAATCTGACGCAATTAAAGAAAAAATTTTCAGCTCGCTGAAATATGTTCATTTGCTGAAAACCAACAAAACCACGAAAAGTTCTTGTATTTGAAGAAAAAATCTTTTTGCTTTGAAGAAGAAAGATCGAGCTGACTGAAATAAGTTCATCAGATCAAAACCAACAAAAATTGACAAGAACCACGAAAAGTTCTTGTATTTTAAGATGAAATCTGACGCTATTAAAGAAAAAACTTCCAGCTCGCTGAAATATGTTAATTTGCTGAAAACCAACAAAACCTCGAAAAGTTCTTGTATTTGAAGAAAAAATCTTTTTGCTTTGAAGAAGAAAGATCGAGCTGACTGAAATAAGTTCATCAGATGAAAACCAGCAAAAATTGACAAGAACCACGAAAAGTTCTTGTATTTTAAGATAAAATCTTACGCTATTAAAGAAAAAACTTCTCACTCGCTGAAATATGTTCATTTGCTGAAAACCAACAAAACCACGAAAAGTTCATGTATTTGAAGATAAAATCTTTTTGCATTAGAGAAGAAAGATCTAGCTGACTGAAATAAGTTCATTAGATCAAAACCAACAAAAATTGACAAGAACGACGAAATGTTCTTGTATTTTAAGATAAAATCTGACGCTATTGAAGAAAAAACTTCTCACTCGCTGAAATATGCTCATTTGCTGAAAACCAACAAAACCACGAAAAGTTCTTGTATTTGAAGAGAAAATCTTTTTGCTTTGAAGAAGAAAGATCTAGCTGACTGAAATAAGTTCATTAGATGAAAACCAACAAAAATTGACAAGAACCACGAAAAGTTCTTGTATTTTATGAAAAAATCTGACGCTATTAAAGAAAAAATTTCTACCTCGCTGAAATATGTTCATTTGCTGAAAACCAACAAAACCACGAAAAGTTCTTGTATTTGAAGAAAAAATCTTTTTGCTTTGAAGAAGAAAGATCTCGCTGACTGAAATAAGTTCATCAGATCAAAACCAACAAAAATTGACAAGAACCACGAAAAGTTCTTGTATTTTAAGATAAAATCTTACGCGATTAAAGAAAAAACTTCTCACTCGCTGAAATATGTTCATTTGCTGAAAACCAACAAAACCACGAAAAGTTCATGTATTTGAAGATAACATCTTTTTGCATTAGAGAAGAAAGATCTAGCTGACTGAAATAAGTTCATTAGATCAAATCCAACAAAAATTGACAAGAACCACGAAAAGTTCTTGTATTTGAAGATAAAATCTTTTTGCTTTGAAGAAGAAAGATCCAGCTGACTGAAATAAGTTCATCAGATCAAATCCAACAAAAATTGACAAGAACCACTAAAAGTTCTTGTATTTGAAGATAAAATCTGACGCAATTAAAGAAAAAACTTCTCACTCGCTGAAACATGGTCATTTGCTGAAAATCAACAAAACCACGAAAAGTTCTTGTATTTGAAGATAAAATCTTTTTGCTTTGAAGAAGAAAGATCTCGCTGACTGAAATAAGTTCATCAGATCAAAACCAATAAAAATTGACAATAACCACGAAAAGTTCTTGTATTTTAAGATAAAATCTGACGCTATTAAAGAAAAAACTTCCAGCTTGCTGAAATATGTTCATTTGCTGAAAACCAACAAAAGCACGAAAAGTTCTTGTGTTTGAAGATAAAATCTTTTTGCTTTAAAGAAGAAAGATCGAGCTGACTGAAATAAGTTCATGAGATGAAAACCAACAAAAATTGACAAGAACCACGAAAAGTTCTTGTATTTTAAGATGAAATCTGACGCTATCAAAGAAAAAACTTCCAGCACGCTGAAATATGTTAATTTGTTGAAAACCAACAAAACCACGAAAAATTCTTGTATTTGAAGATAAAATCTTTTTGCTTTGAAGAAGAAAGATTTAGCTGACTGAAATAAGTTGATTAGATGAAAACCAACAAAAATTGACAAGAACCACGAAAAGTTCTTGTATTTTATGAAAAAATCTGACGCTATTAAAGAAAAAATTTCTCGCTCGCTGAAATATGTTCATTTGCTGAAAACCAACAAAACCACGAAAATTTCTTGTATTTGAAGAAAAAATCTTTTTGCTTTGAAGAAGTAAGATCGAGCTGACTGAAATAAGTTCATCAGATCAAAACCAACAAAAATTGACAAGAACCACGAAAAGTTCTTGTATTTTAAAATGAAATCTGACGCTATTAAAGAAAAAACTTCTAGCTTGCTGAAATATGTTCATTTGCTGAAAACCAACAAAACCACGAAAAGTTCTTTTATTTGAAGATAAAATCTTTTTGCTTTGAAGAAGAAAGATCCAGCTGACTGAAATAAGTTATTTAGATCAAATCCAACAAAAATTGACAAGAACCACGAAAAGTTCTTGTATTTTAAGATAAAATCTGACGCTATTGAAGAAAAAACTTCTGGCTTGCTGAAATATGTTAATTTGCTGAAAACCAACAAAACCACGAAAAGTTCTTGTGTTTGAAGATAAAATCTTTTTGCTTTAAAGAAGAAAGATCGAGCTGACTGAAATAAGTTCATGAGATGAAAACCAACAAAAATTGACAAGAACCACGAAAAGCTCTTGTATTTTAAGATGAAATCTGACGCTATCAAAGAAAAAACTTCCGGCACGCTGAAATATGTTAATTTGTTGAAAACCAACAAAACCACGAAATGTTCTTGTATTTGAAGATAAAATCTTTTTGCTTTGAAGAAGAAAGATCTAGCTGACTGAAATAAGTTCATTAGATGAAAACCAACAAAAATTGACAAGAACCACGAAAAGTTCTTGTATTTTAAGATGAAATCTGACGCTATTAAAGAAAAAACTTCCAGCTCGCTGAAATATGTTCATTTGCTGAAAACCAACAAAACCACGAAAAGTTCTTGTATTTGAAGATATAATCTTTTTGCTTTGAAGAAGAAAGATCCAGCTGACTGAAATAAGTTCATTGGATGAAAACCAACAAAAATTGACAAGAACCACGAAAAGTTCTTGTATTTTAAGATTAAATCTGATGCTATCAAAGAAAAAACTTCCAGCTCGCTGAAATATGTTCATTTGCTGAAAACCAACAAAACCACGAAACGTTCTTGTATTTGAAGATGAAATCTTTTAACTTTGAAGAAGAAAGATCCAGCTGACTGAAATAAGTTCATTCGATGAAAACCAACAAAAATTGACAAGAACCACGAAATGTTCTTGTATTTTAAGATAAAATCTGACGCTATTAAAGAAAAAACTTCTAGCTCGCTGAAATATGTTCATTTGCTGAAAACCAACAAAAACACGAAAAGTTCTTGTATTTGAAGATGAAATCTTTTTGCTTTGAAGAAGAAAGATCTAGCTGACTGAAATAAGTTCATGAGATGAAAACCAACAAAAATTGACAAGAACCACGAAATGTTCTTGTATTTTAAGATAAAATCTGAAGCTATGAAAGAAAAAACTTCCAGCTCGCTGAAATATGTTCATTTGCTGAAAACCAACAAAACCACGAAAAGTTCTTGTATTTGAAGATATAATCTTTTTGCTTTGAAGAAGAAAGATCCAGCTGACTGAAATAAGTTCATTGGAAGAAAACCAACAAAAATTGACAAGAACCACGAAAAGTTCTTGTATTTTAAGATAAAATCTGATGCTATCAAAGAAAAAACTTCCAGCTCGCTGAAATATGTTCATTTGCTGAAAACCAACAAAACCACGAAACGTTCTTGTATTTGAAGATAAAATCTTTTAACTTTGAAGAAGAAAGATCCAGCTGAATGAAATAAGTTCATTAGATGAAAACCAACAAAAATTGACAAGAACCACGAAATGTTCTTTTATTTTAAGATAAAATCTGACGCTATTAAAGAAAAAACTTCTAGCTCGCTGAAATATGTTCATTTGCTGAAAACCAACAAAAACACGAAAAGTTCTTGTATTTGAAGATGAAATCTTTTTGCTTTGAAGAAGAAAGATCGAGCTGACTGAAATAAGTTCATCAGATCAAAACCAACAAAAATTGACAAGAACCACGAAAAGTTCTTGTATTTTAAAATGAAATCTGACGCTATTAAAGAAAAAACTTCTAGCTTGCTGAAATATGTTCATTTGCTGAAAACCAACAAAAACACGAAAAGTTCTTGTATTTGAAGAAAAAATCTTTTTGCTTTGAAGAAGTAAGATCGAGCTGACTGAAATAAGTTCATCAGATCAAAACCAACAAAAATTGACAAGAACCACGAAAAGTTCTTGTATTTTAAGATAAAATCTGACGCTATTAAAGAAAAAACTTCTGGCTTGCTGAAATATGTTAATTTGCTGAAAACCAACAAAACCACGAAAAGTTCTTGTGTTTGAAGATAAAATCTTTTTGCTTTAAAGAAGAAAGATCGAGCTGACTGAAATAAGTTCATGAGATGAAAACCAACAAAAATTGACAAGAACCACGAAAAGCTCTTGTATTTTAAGATGAAATCTGACGCTATCAAAGAAAAAACTTCCGGCACGCTGAAATATGTTAATTTGTTGAAAACCAACAAAACCACGAAATGTTCTTGTATTTGAAGATAAAATCTTTTTGCTTTGAAGAAGAAAGATCTAGCTGACTGAAATAAGTTCATTAGATGAAAACCAACAAAAATTGACAAGAACCACGAAAAGTTCTTGTATTTTAAGATGAAATCTGACGCTATTAAAGAAAAAACTTCCAGCTCGCTGAAATATGTTCATTTGCTGAAAACCAACAAAACCACGAAAAGTTCTTGTATTTGAAGATATAATCTTTTTGCTTTGAAGAAGAAAGATCCAGCTGACTGAAATAAGTTCATTGGATGAAAACCAACAAAAATTGACAAGAACCACGAAAAGTTCTTGTATTTTAAGATTAAATCTGATGCTATCAAAGAAAAAACTTCCAGCTCGCTGAAATATGTTCATTTGCTGAAAACCAACAAAACCACGAAACGTTCTTGTATTTGAAGATGAAATCTTTTAACTTTGAAGAAGAAAGATCCAGCTGACTGAAATAAGTTCATTCGATGAAAACCAACAAAAATTGACAAGAACCACGAAATGTTCTTGTATTTTAAGATAAAATCTGACGCTATTAAAGAAAAAACTTCTAGCTCGCTGAAATATGTTCATTTGCTGAAAACCAACAAAAACACGAAAAGTTCTTGTATTTGAAGATGAAATCTTTTTGCTTTGAAGAAGAAAGATCTAGCTGACTGAAATAAGTTCATGAGATGAAAACCAACAAAAATTGACAAGAACCACGAAATGTTCTTGTATTTTAAGATAAAATCTGAAGCTATGAAAGAAAAAACTTCCAGCTCGCTGAAATATGTTCATTTGCTGAAAACCAACAAAACCACGAAAAGTTCTTGTATTTGAAGATATAATCTTTTTGCTTTGAAGAAGAAAGATCCAGCTGACTGAAATAAGTTCATTGGAAGAAAACCAACAAAAATTGACAAGAACCACGAAAAGTTCTTGTATTTTAAGATAAAATCTGATGCTATCAAAGAAAAAACTTCCAGCTCGCTGAAATATGTTCATTTGCTGAAAACCAACAAAACCACGAAACGTTCTTGTATTTGAAGATAAAATCTTTTAACTTTGAAGAAGAAAGATCCAGCTGAATGAAATAAGTTCATTAGATGAAAACCAACAAAAATTGACAAGAACCACGAAATGTTCTTTTATTTTAAGATAAAATCTGACGCTATTAAAGAAAAAACTTCTAGCTCGCTGAAATATGTTCATTTGCTGAAAACCAACAAAAACACGAAAAGTTCTTGTATTTGAAGATGAAATCTTTTTGCTTTGAAGAAGAAAGATCTAGCTGACTGAAATAAGTTCATTAGATCAAAACCAACAAAAATTGACAAGAACCACGAAAAGTTGTTGTATTTTAAGATAAAATCTGACGCTCTTTTAGAAAAATCTTCTGTCTCGCTGAAATATGTTCATTTGCTGAAAACCAACAAAACCACGACAAGTTCTTGTATTTGAAGATAGAATCTTTTTGCTTTGAAGAAGAAAGATCTTAGCTGACTGAAATAAGTTCATGAGATGAAAACCAACAAAAATTGACAAGAACCACGAAATGTTCTTGTATTTTAAGATAAAATCTGACGCTATTAAAGAAAAAACTTCCAGCTCGCTGAAATATGTTCATTTGCTGCAAACCAACAAAGCCACGAAAAGTTCTTGTATTTGAAGATAAAATCTTTTTGCTTTGAAGAAGAAAGATCCAGCTGACTGAAATAAGTTCATCAGATCAAAACCAACAAAAATTGACAAGAACCACGAAAAGTTCTTGTATTTTAAGATGAAATCTGACGCTCTTCAAGAAAAAACTTCCAGCTCGCTGAAATATGTTAATTTGCTGAAAAGCAACAAAACCACGAAGACTTCTTGTATTTCAAGATAAAAACTTTTTGCTTTGAAGATAAAAGATCGAGCTGACTGAAATAAGTTCATCAGATCAAAACCAACAAAAATTGACAAGAACCACGAAAAGTCCTTGTATTTTAAGATAAAATCTTATGCTATTAAAGAAAAAACTTCTCGCTTGCTGAAATATGTTCATTTGCTGAAAACCAACAAAACCACGAAAAGTTCTTGTATTTGAAGATAAAATCTTTTTGCTTTGAAGAGGAAAGATCTGGATGACTGAAATAAGTTCATTAGATGAAAACCAACAAAAATTGACAAGAACCACGAAAAGTTCTTGTATTTTAAGATAAGATCTGACGCTATTGAAGAAAAAACTTCTCGCTCGCTGAAATATGTTCATTTGCTGAAAACCAACAAAACCACGACAAGTTCTTGTATTTGAAGATAAAATCTTTTTGCTTTGAAGAAGAAAGATCCAGCTGACTGAAATAAGTTCATTAGATCAAAACCAACAAAAATTGACAAGAACCACGAAAAGTTCTTGTATTTTAAGATGAAATCTGACGCTATGAAAGAAAAAACTTCCAGCTCGCTGAAATATGTTCATTTGCTGAAAACCAACAAAACCACGAAAAGTTCTTTTATTTGAAGATAAAATCTTTTTGCTTTGAAGAAGAAAGATCCAGCTGACTGAAATAAGTTAATTAGATCAAATACAACAAAAATTGACAAGAACCACGAAAAGTTCTTGTATTTGAAGATAAAATCTTACGCAATTAAAGAAAAAACTTCTCACTCGCTGAGATATGCTCATTTGCTGAAAACCAACAAAACCACGAAAAGTTCTTGTATTTGAAGATAAAATCTTTTTGCTTTGAAGAAGAAAGATCTAGCTGACTGAAATAAGTTCATCAGATCAAAACCAACAAAAATTGACAAGAACCAAGAAAAGTTCTTGTATTTGAAGATAAAATCTTACGCAATTAAAGAAAAAACTTCTCACTCGCTGAGATATGTTCATTTGCTGAAAACCAACAAAACCACGACAAGTTCTTGTATTTGAAGATAGAATCTTTTTGCTTTGAAGAAGAAAGATCTTAGCTGACTGAAATAAGTTCATGAGATGAAAACCAACAAAAATTGACAAGAACCACGAAATGTTCTTGTATTTTAAGATAAAATCTGACGCTATTAAAGAAAAAACTTCCAGCTCGCTGAAATATGTTCATTTGCTGCAAACCAACAAAGCCACGAAAAGTTCTTGTATTTGAAGATAAAATCTTTTTGCTTTGAAGAAGAAAGATCCAGCTGACTGAAATAAGTTCATCAGATCAAAACCAACAAAAATTGACAAGAACCACGAAAAGTTCTTGTATTTTAAGATGAAATCTGACGCTATTAAAGAAAAAACTTCCAGCTCGCTGAAATATGTTAATTTGCTGAAAAGCAACAAAACCACGAAAACTTCTTGTATTTCAAGATAAAAACTTTTTGCTTTGAAGAAGAAAGATCGAGCTGACTGAAATAAGTTCATCAGATCAAAACCAACAAAAATTGACAAGAACCACGAAAAGTCCTTGTATTTTAAGATAAAATCTTATGCTATTAAAGAAAAAACTTCTCGCTTGCTGAAATATGTTCATTTGCTGAAAACCAACAAAAGCACGAAAAGTTCTTGTATTTGAAGATAAAATCTTTTTGCTTTGAAGAGGAAAGATCTGGATGACTGAAATAAGTTCATTAGATGAAAACCAACAAAAATTGACAAGAACCACGAAAAGTTCTTGTATTTTAAGATAAAATCTGACGCTATTGAAGAAAAAACTTCTCGCTCGCTGAAATATGTTCATTTGCTGAAAACCAACAAAACCACGACAAGTTCTTGTATTTGAAGATAAAATCTTTTTGCTTTGAAGAAGAAAGATCCAGCTGACTGAAATAAGTTCATTAGATCAAAACCAACAAAAATTGACAAGAACCACGAAAAGTTCTTGTATTTTAAGATGAAATCTGACGCTATGAAAGAAAAAACTTCCAGCTCGCTGAAATATGTTCATTTGCTGAAAACCAACAAAACCACGAAAAGTTCTTTTATTTGAAGATAAAATCTTTTTGCTTTGAAGAAGAAAGATCCAGCTGACTGAAATAAGTTAATTAGATCAAATACAACAAAAATTGACAAGAACCACGAAAAGTTCTTGTATTTGAAGATAAAATCTTACGTAATTAAAGAAAAAACTTCTCACTCGCTGAGATATGCTCATTTGCTGAAAACCAACAAAACCACGAAAAGTTCTTGTATTTGAAGATAAAATCTTTTTGCTTTGAAGAAGAAAGATCTAGCTGACTGAAATAAGTTCATCAGATCAAAACCAACAAAAATTGACAAGAACCAAGAAAAGTTCTTGTATTTGAAGATAAAATCTTACGCAATTAAAGAAAAAACTTCTCACTCGCTGAGATATGCTCATTTGCTGAAAACCAACAAAACAACGAAAAGTTCTTGTATTTGAAGATAAAATATTTTTGCTTTGAAGAAAGATTGAGCTGACTGAAATCAGTTCATGAGATGAAAACCAACAAAAATTGACAAGAACCACGAAAACTTCTTGTATTTTAAGATGAAATCTGACGCTCTTTTAGAAAAATCTTCTGTCTCGCTGAAATATGTTCATTTGCTGAAAACCAACAAAACCACGACAAGTTCTTGTATTTGAAGATAAAATCTTTTTGCTTTGAAGAAGAAAGATCTTAGCTGACTGAAATAAGTTCATGAGATGAAAACCAACAAAAATTGACAAGAACCACGAAATGTTCTTGTATTTTAAGATGAAATCTGACGCTATTCAAGAAAAAACTTCCAGCTCGCTGAAATATGTTAATTTGCTGAAAAGCAACAAAACCACGAAAACTTCTTGTATTTCAAGATAAAAACTTTTTGCTTTGAAGAAGAAAGATCGAGCTGACTGAAATAAGTTCATCAGATCAAAACCAACAAAAATTGACAAGAACCACGAAAAGTCCTTGTATTTTAAGATAAAATCTTATGCTATCAAAGAAAAAACTTCTCGCTTGCTGAAATATGTTAATTTGCTGAAAACCAACAAAACCACGAAAAGTTCTTGTATTTGAAGATACAATCTTTTTGCATTGAAGAGGAAAGATCTGGATGACTGAAATAAGTTCATTAGATGAAAACCAACAAAAATTAACAAGAACCACGAAAAGTTCTTGTATTTTAAGATAAAATCTGACGCTATTGAAGAAAAAACTTCTCGCTCGCTGAAATATGTTCATTTGCTGAAAACCAACAAAACCACGACAAGTTCTTGTATTTGAAGATAAAATCCTTTTGCTTTGAAGAAGAAAGATCCAGCTGACTGAAATAAGTTCATTGGATCAAAACCAACAAAAATTGACAAGAACCACGAAAAGTTCTTGTATTTTAAGATAAAATCGGACGCTATTAAAGAAAAAACTTCTGGCTCACTGAAATATGTTCATTTGCTGAAAAACAACAAAACCACGAAAAGTTCTTTTATTTGAAGATAAAATCTTTTTGCTTTGAAGAAGAAAGATCCAGCTGACTGAAATAAGTTAATTAGATCAAATCCAACAAAAATTGACAAGAACCACGAAAAGTTCTTGTATTTGAAGATAAAATCTTACGCATTTAAAGAAAAAACTTCTCACTCGCTGAGATATGCTCATTTGCTGAAAACCAACAAAACCACGAAAAGTTCTTGTATTTGAAGATAAAATCTTTTTGCTTTGAAGAAGAAAGATCTAGCTGACTGAAATAAGTTCATCAGATCAAAACCAAAAAAAATTGAAAAGAACCACGAAAAGTTCTTGTATTTGAAGATAAAATCTTACGCAATTAAAGAAAAAACTTCTCACTCGCTGAGATATGCTCATTTGCTGAAAACCAACAAAACAACGAAAAGTTCTTGTATTTGAAGATAAAATATTTTTGCTTTGAAGAAGAAAGATCTAGCTGACTGAAATAAGTTCAACAGATCAAAACCAACAAAAATTGACAAGAACCACGAAAAGTTCTTGTATTTTAAGATAAAATCTGACGCTATTAAAGAAAAAACTTCGAGCTTGCTGAAACATGTTCATTTGCTGAAAACCAACAAAACCACGAAAAGTTCTTGTATTTGAAGATAAAATCTTTTTGCTTTCAAGAAGAAAGTTCAAGCTGACTGAAATAAGTTCATGAGATGAAAACCAACAAAAATTGACAAGAACCACGAAAAGTTCTTGTATTTTAAGATGAAATCTGACGCTATCAAAGAAAAAACTTCCAGCACGCTGAAATATGTTAATTTGTTGAAAACCAACAAAACCACGAAAATTTCTTGTATTTGAAGATAAAATCTTTTTGCTTTGAAGAAGAAAGATTTAGCTGACTGAAATAAGTTGATTAGATGAAAACCAACAAAAATTGAGAAGAACCACGAAAAGTTCTTGTATTTTATGAAAAAATCTGACGCTATTAAAGAAAAAATTTCGAGCTCGCTGAAATAGGGTCATTTGCTGAAAACCAACAAAACCACGAAAAGTTCTTGTATTTGAAGATAAAATCTTTTTGCATTGAAGAAGAAAGATCCAGCTGACTGAAATAAGTTCATCAGATCAAAACCAACAAAAATTGACAAGAACCACGAAAAGTCCTTGTATTTTAAGATAAAATCTTATGCTATTAAAGAAAAAACTTCTCGCTTGCTGAAATATGTTCATTTGCTGAAAACCAACAAAACCACGAAAAGTTCTTGTATTTGAAGATAAAATCTTTTTGCATGGAAGAGGAAAGATCTGGATGACTGAAATAAGTTCATTAGATGAAAACCAACAAAAATTGACAAGAACCACGAAAAGTTCTTGTATTTTAAGATAAAATCTGACGCTAATGAAGAAAAAACTTCTCGCTCGCTGAAATATGTTCATTTGCTGAAAACCAACAAAACCACGACAAGTTCTTGTATTTGAAGATAAAATCTTTTTGCTTTGAAGAAGAAAGATCCAGCTGACTGAAATAAGTTCATTGGATCAAAACCAACAAAAATTGACAAGAACCACGAAAAGTTCTTGTATTTTAAGATAAAATCGGACGCTATTAAAGAAAAAACTTCTGGCTCACTGAAATATGTTCATTTGCTGAAAACCAACAAAACCACGAAAAGTTCTTTTATTTGAAGATAAAATGTTTTTGCTTTGAAGAAGAAAGATCCAGCTGACTGAAATAAGTTAATTAGATCAAATCCAACAAAAATTGACAAGAACCACGAAAAGTTCTTGTATTTGAAGATAAAATCTTACGCATTTAAATAAAAAACTTCTCACTCGCTGAGATATGCTCATTTGCTGAAAACCAACAAAACCACGAAAAGTTCTTGTATTTGAAGATAAAATCTTTTTGCTTTGAAGAAGAAAGATCTAGCTGACTGAAATAAGTTCATCAGATCAAAACCAAAAAAAATTGACAAGAACCACGAAAAGTTCTTGTATTTGAAGATAAAATCTTACGCAATTAAAGAAAAAACTTCTCACTCGCTGAGATATGCTCATTTGCTTAAAACCAACAAAACAACGAAAAGTTCTTGTATTTGAAGATAAAATATTTTTGCTTTGAAGAAGAAAGATCTAGCTGACTGAAATAAGTTCAACAGATCAAAACCAACAAAAATTGACAAGAACCACGAAAAGTTCTTGTATTTTAAGATAAAATCTGACGCTATTTAAGAAAAAACTTCGAGGTTGCTGAAACATGTTCATTTGCTGAAAACCAACAAAACCACGAAAAGTTCTTGTGTTTGAAGATAAAATCTTTTTGCTTTCAAGAAGAAAGTTCAAGCTGACTGAAATAAGTTCATGAGATGAAAACCAACAAAAATTGACAAGAACCACGAAAAGTTCTTGTATTTTAAGATGAAATCTGACGCTATCAAAGAAAAAACTTCCAGCACGCTGAAATATGTTAATTTGTTGAAAACCAACAAAACCACGAAAATTTCTTGTATTTGAAGATAAAATCTTTTTGCTTTGAAGAAGAAAGATTTAGCTGACTGAAATAAGTTGATTAGATGAAAACCAACAAAAATTGACAAGAACCACGAAAAGTTCTTGTATTTTATGAAAAAATCTGACGCTATTAAAGAAAAAATTTCGAGCTCGCTGAAATAGGTTCATTTGCTGAAAACCAACAAAACCACGAAAAGTTCTTGTATTTGAAGATAAAATCTTTTTGCTTTGAAGAAGAAAGAACTAGCTGACTGAAATAAGTTCATTGGATGAAAACCAACAAAAATTGACAAGAACCACGAAAAGTTCTTGTATTTTAAGATGAAATCTGACACTATTAAAGAAAAAACTTCCAGCTCGCTGAAATATGTTAATTTGCTGAAAACCTACAAAACCACGAAAAGTTCTTGTATTTGAAGATAAAATCTTTTTGCTTTGAAGAAGAAAGATCCAGCTGACTGAAATAAGTTCATTAGATGAAAACCAGCAAAAATTGACAAGAACCACGAAAAGTTCTTGCATTTGAAGATAAAATCTTACGCTATTAAAGAAAAAACTTCTCACTCGCTGAAATATGTTAATTTGCTGAATACCAACAAAACCACGAAAAGTTCTTGTATTTGAAGATAAAATCTTTTTGCTTTGAAGAAGAAAGATCTAGCTGACTGAAATAAGTTCATCAGATGAAAACCAGCAAAAATTGACAAGAACCACGAAAAGTTCTTGTATTTTAAGATAAAATCTTACGCTATTAAAGAAAAAACTTCTCACTCGCTGAAATATGTTCATTTGCTGAAAACCAACAAAACCACGAAAAGTTCATGTATTTGAAGATAAAATCTTTTTGCATTAGAGAAGAAAGATCTAGCTGACTGAAATAAGTTCATTAGATCAAAACCAACAAAAATTGACAAGAACGACGAAATGTTCTTGTATTTTAAGATAAAATCTGACGCTATTAAAGAAAAAACTTCTCACTCGCTGAAATATGCTCATTTGCTGAAAACCAACAAAACCACGAAAAGTTCTTGTATTTGAAGATAAAATCTTTTTGCTTTGAAGAAGAAAGATTTAGCTGACTGAAATAAGTTGATGAGATGAAAACCAACAAAAATTGACAAGAACCACGAAAAGTTCTTGTATTTTAAGATAAAAGCTGACGCTATTGAAGAAAAAACTTCTGGCTCGCTGAAATATGTTCATTTGCTGAAAACCAACAAAACCACAAAAAGTTCTTGTATTTGAAGAGAAAATCTTTTTGCTTTGAAGAAAAAAGATCTAGCTGACTGAAATAAGTTCATTAGATGAAAACCAACAAAAATTGACAAGAACCACGAAAAGTTCTTGTATTTTATGAAAAAATCTGACGCTATTAAAGAAAAAATTTCTAGCTCGCTGAAATATGTTCATTTGCTGAAAACCAACAAAACCACGAAAAGTTCTTGTATTTGAAGAAAAAATCTTTTTGCTTTGAAGAAGAAAGATCGAGCTGACTGAAATAAGTTCATCAGATCAAAACCAACAAAAATTGACAAGAACCACGAAAAGTTCTTGTATTTTAAGATAAAATCTTACGCTATTAAAGAAAAAACTTCTCACTCGCTGAAATATGTTCATTTGCTGAAAACCAACAAAACCACGAAAAGTTCATGTGTTTGAAGATAAAATCTTTTTGCATCAGAGAAGAAAGATCTAGCTGACTGAAATAAGTTCATTAGATCAAATCCAACAAAAATTGACAAGAACCACGAAAAGTTCTTGTATTTGAAGATAAAATCTTTTTGCTTTGAAGAAGAATGATCCAGCTGACTGAAATAAGTTCATCAGATCAAATCCAACAAAAATTGACAAGAACCACTAAAAGTTCTTGTATTTGAAGATAAAATCATACGCAATTAAAGAAAAAACTTCTCACTCGCTGAAACATGGTCATTTGCTGAAAATCAACAAAACCACGAAAAGTTCTTGTATTTGAAGATAAAATCTTTTTGCTTTGAAGAAGAAAGATCTCGCTGACTGAAATAAGTTCATCAGATCAAAACCAATAAAAATTGACAATAACCACGAAAAGTTCTTGTATTTTAAGATAAAATCTGACGCTATTAAAGAAAAAACTTCCAGCTCGCTGAAATATGTTCATTTGCTGAAAACCAACAAAACCACGAAAAGTTCTTGTGTTTGAAGATAAAATCCTTTTGCTTTGAAGAAGAAAGATCGAGCTGACTGAAATAAGTTCATGAGATGAAAACCAACAAAAATTGACAAGAACCACGAAAAGTTCTTGTATTTTAAGATGAAATCTGACGCTATCAAAGAAAAAACTTCCAGCACGCTGAAATATGTTAATTTGCTGAAAACCAACAAAACCACGAAAAGTTCTTGTATTTTAAGATAAAATCTTACGCTGTTAAAGGAAAAACTTCTCACTCGCTGAAATATGTTCATTTGCTGAAAACCAACAAAACCACGAAAAGTTCATGTATTTGAAGATAAAATCTTTTTGCATTAGAGAAGAAAGATCTAGCTGACTGAAATAAGTTCATTCGATCAAAACCAACAAAAATTGACAAGAACGACGAAATGTTCTTGTATTTTAAGATAAAATCTGACGCTATTAAAGAAAAAACTTCTCACTCGCTGAAATATGCTCATTTGCTGAAAACCAACAAAACCACGAAAATCTCTTGTATTTGAAGAAAAAGTCTTTTTGCTTTGAAGAAGTAAGATCGAGCTGACTGAAATAAGTTCATCAGATCAAAACCAACAAAAATTGACAAGAACCACGAAAAGTTCTTGTATTTTAAGATAAAATCTGACGCTATTAAAGAAAAAACTTCGAGCTTGCTGAAATATGTTCATTTGCTGAAAACCAACAAAAGCACGAAAAGTTCTTGTGTTTGAAGATAAAATCTTTTTGCTTTAAAGAAGAAAGATCGAGCTGACTGAAATAAGTTCATGAGATGAAAACCAACAAAAATTGACAAGAACCACGAAAAGTTCTTGTATTTTAAGATGAAATCTGACGCTATCAAGGAAAAAACTTCCAGCACGCTGAAATATGTTAATTTGTTGAAAACCAACAAAACCACGAAAAATTCTTGTATTTGAAGATAAAATCTTTTTGCTTTGAAGAAGAAAGATTTAGCTGACTGAAACAAGTTGATTAGATGAAAACCAACAAAAATTGACAAGAACCACGAAAAGTTCTTGTATTTTATGAAAAAATCTGACGCTATTAAAGAAAAAATTTCTAGCTCGCTGAAATATGTTCATTTGCTGAAAACCAACAAAACCACGAAAATTTCTTGTATTTGAAGAAAAAATATTTTTGCATTGAAGAAGTAAGATCGAGCTGACTGAAATAAGTTCATCACATCAAAACCAACAAAAATTGACAAGAACCACGAAAAGTTCTTGTATTTTAAGATAAAATCGGACGCTATTAAAGAAAAAACTTCTAGCTTGCTGAAATATGTTCATTTGCTGAAAACCAACAAAACCTCGAAAAGTTATTTTATTTGAAGATAAAATCTTTTTGCTTTGAAGAAGAAAGATCCAGCTGACTGAAATAAGTTAATTAGATCAAATCCAACAAAAATTGACAAGAACCACGAAAAGTTCTTGTATTTTAAGATAAAATCTGACGCTATTAAAGAAAAAACTTCTGGCTTGCTGAAATATGTTCATTTGCTGAAAACCAACAAAACCACGAAAAGTTCTTGTATTTGAAGAAAAAATCTTTTTGCTTTGAAGAAGAAAGATCGAGCTGACTGAAATAAGTTCATCAGATCAAAACCAACAAAAATTGACAAGAACCACGAAAAGTTCTTGTATTTTAAGATAAAATCTTACGCTATTAAAGAAAAAACTTCTGGCTTGCTGAAATATGTTCATTTGCTGAAAACCAACAAAACCACGAAAAGTTCTTGTATTTGAAGAAAAAATCTTTTTGCTTTGAAGAAGAAAGATCGAGCTGACTGAAATAAGTTCATCAGATCAAAACCAACAAAAATTGACAAGAACCACGAAAAGTTCTTGTATTTTAAGATAAAATCTTACGCTATTAAAGAAGAAACTTCTCACTCGCTGAAATATGTTCATTTGCTGAAAACCAACAAAACCACGAAAAGTTCATGTGTTTGAAGATAAAATCTTTTTGCATCAGAGAAGAAAGATCTAGCTGACTGAAATAAGTTCATTAGATCAAATCCAACAAAAATTGACAAGAACCACGAAAAGTTCTTGTATTTGAAGATAAAATCATATGCAATTAAAGAAAAAACTTCTCACTCGCTGAAACATGGTCATTTGCTGAAAATCAACAAAACCACGAAAAGTTCTTGTATTTGAAGATAAAATCTTTTTGCTTTGAAGAAGAAAGATCTCGCTGACTGAAATAAGTTCATCAGATCAAAACCAATAAAAATTGACAATAACCACGAAAAGTTCTTGTATTTTAAGATAAAATCTGACGCTATTGAAGAAAAAACTTCCAGCTCGCTGAAATATGTTCATTTGCTGAAAACCAACAAAACCACGAAAAGTTCTTGTGTTTGAAGATAAAATCCTTTTGCTTTGAAGAAGAAAGATCGAGCTGACTGAAATAAGTTCATGAGATGAAAACCAACAAAAATTGACAAGAACCACGAAAAGTTCTTGTATTTTAAGATGAAATCTGACGCTATCAAAGAAAAAACTTCCAGCACGCTGAAATATGTTAATTTGCTGAAAACCAACAAAACCACGAAAAGTTCTTGTATTTTAAGATAAAATCTTACGCTGTTAAAGGAAAAACTTCTCACTCGCTGAAATATGTTCATTTGCTGAAAACCAACAAAACCACGAAAAGTTCATGTATTTGAAGATAAAATCTTTTTGCATTAGAGAAGAAAGATCTAGCTGACTGAAATAAGTTCATTCGATCAAAACCAACAAAAATTGACAAGAACGACGAAATGTTCTTGTATTTTAAGATAAAATCTGACGCTATTAAAGAAAAAACTTCTCACTCGCTGAAATATGCTCATTTGCTGAAAACCAACAAAACCACGAAAATTTCTTGTATTTGAAGAAAAAATCTTTTTGCTTTGAAGAAGTAAGATCGAGCTGACTGAAATAAGTTCATCAGATCAAAACCAACAAAAATTGACAAGAACCACGAAAAGTTCTTGTATTTTAAGATGAAATCTGACGCTATTAAAGAAAAAACTTCCAGCACGCTGAAATATGTTAATTTGTTGAAAACCAACAAAACCACGAAAAATTCTTGTATTTGAAGATAAAATCTTTTTGCTTTGAAGAAGAAAGATTTAGCTGACTGAAACAAGTTGATTAGATGAAAACCAACAAAAATTGACAAGAACCACGAAAAGTTCTTGTATTTTATGAAAAAATCTGACGCTATTAAAGAAAAAATTTCTAGCTCGCTGAAATATGTTCATTTGCTGAAAACCAACAAAACCACGAAAATTTCTTGTATTTGAAGAAAAAATATTTTTGCATTGAAGAAGTAAGATCGAGCTGACTGAAATAAGTTCATCACATCAAAACCAACAAAAATTGACAAGAACCACGAAAAGTTCTTGTATTTTAAGATAAAATCTGACGCTATTAAAGAAAAAACTTCTGGCTTGCTGAAATATGTTCATTTGCTGAAAACCAACAAAACCACGAAAAGTTCTTGTGTTTGAAGATAAAATCTTTTTGCTTTAAAGAAGAAAGATCGAGCTGACTGAAATAAGTTCATGAGATGAAAACCAACAAAAATTGACAAGAACCACGAAAAGTTCTTGTATTTTAAGATTAAATCTGATGCTATCAAAGAAAAAACTTCCAGCTCGCTGAAATATGTTCATTTGCTGAAAACCAACAAAACCACGAAACGTTCTTGTATTTGAAGATGAAATCTTTTAACTTTGAAGAAGAAAGATCCAGCTGACTGAAATAAGTTCATTCGATGAAAACCAACAAAAATTGACAAGAACCACGAAATGTTCTTGTATTTTAAGATACAATCTGACGCTATTAAAGAAAAAACTTCTAGCTCGCTGAAATATGTTCATTTGCTGAAAACCAACAAAAACACGAAAAGTTCTTGTATTTGAAGATGAAATCTTTTTGCTTTGAAGAAGAAAGATCTAGCTGACTGAAATAAGTTCATGAGATGAAAACCAACAAAAATTGACAAGAACCACGAAATGTTCTTGTATTTTAAGATAAAATCTGAAGCTATGAAAGAAAAAACTTCCAGCTCGCTGAAATATGTTCATTTGCTGAAAACCAACAAAACCACGAAAAGTTCTTGTATTTGAAGATATAATCTTTTTGCTTTGAAGAAGAAAGATCCAGCTGACTGAAATAAGTTCATTGGATGAAAACCAACAAAAATTGACAAGAACCACGAAAAGTTCTTGTATTTTAAGATAAAATCTGATGCTATCAAAGAAAAAACTTCCAGCTCGCTGAAATATGTTCATTTGCTGAAAACCAACAAAACCACGAAACGTTCTTGTATTTGAAGATAAAATCTTTTAACTTTGAAGAAGAAAGATCCAGCTGAATGAAATAAGTTCATTAGATGAAAACCAACAAAAATTGACAAGAACCACGAAATGTTCTTGTATTTTAAGATAAAATCTGACGCTATTAAAGAAAAAACTTCTAGCTCGCTGAAATATGTTCATTTGCTGAAAACCAACAAAAACACGAAAAGTTCTTGTATTTGAAGATGAAATCTTTTTGCTTTGAAGAAGAAAGATCTAGCTGACTGAAATAAGTTCATTAGATCAAAACCAACAAAAATTGACAAGAACCACGAAAAGTTGTTGTATTTTAAGATAAAATCTGACGCACTTTTAGAAAAATCTTCTGTCTCGCTGAAATATGTTCATTTGCTGAAAACCAACAAAACCACGACAAGTTCTTGTATTTGAAGATAGAATCTTTTTGCTTTGAAGAAGAAAGATCTTAGCTGACTGAAATAAGTTCATGAGATGAAAACCAACAAAAATTGACAAGAACCACGAAATGTTCTTGTATTTTAAGATAAAATCTGACGCTATTAAAGAAAAAACTTCCAGCTCGCTGAAATATGTTCATTTGCTGCAAACCAACAAAGCCACGAAAAGTTCTTGTATTTGAAGATAAAATCTTTTTGCTTTGAAGAAGAAAGATCCAGCTGACTGAAATAAGTTCATCAGATCAAAACCAACAAAAATTGACAAGAACCACGAAAAGTCCTTGTATTTTAAGATAAAATCTTATGCTATTAAAGAAAAAACTTCTCGCTTGCTGAAATATGTTCATTTGCTGAAAACCAACAAAACCACGAAAAGTTCTTGTATTTGAAGATAAAATCTTTTTGCATTGAAGAGGAAAGATCTGGATGACTGAAATAAGTTCATTAGATGAAAACCAACAAAAATTGACAAGAACCACGAAAAGTTCTTGTATTTTAAGATAAAATCTGACGCTATTGAAGAAAAAACTTCTCGCTCGCTGAAATATGTTCATTTGCTGAAAACCAACAAAACCACGACAAGTTCTTGTATTTGAAGATAAAATCTTTTTGCTTTGAAGAAGAAAGATCCAGCTGACTGAAATAAGTTGATCAGATCAAAACCAACAAAAATTGACAAGAACCACGAAAAGTTCTTGTATTTTAAGATAAAATCGGACGCTATTAAAGAAAAAACTTCTGGCTCACTGAAATATGTTCATTTGCTGAAAACCAACAAAACCACGAAAAGTTCTTTTATTTGAAGATAAAATCTTTTTGCTTTGAAGAAGAAAGATCCAGCTGACTGAAATAAGTTAATTAGATCAAATCCAACAAAAATTGACAAGAACCACGAAAAGTTCTTGTATTTGAAGATAAAATCTTACGCATTTAAAGAAAAAACTTCTCACTCGCTGAGATATGCTCATTTGCTGAAAACCAACAAAACCACGAAAAGTTCTTGTATTTGAAGATAAAATCTTTTTGCTTTGAAGAAGAAAGATCTAGCTGACTGAAATAAGTTCATCAGATCAAAACCAAAAAAAATTGACAAGAACCACGAAAAGTTCTTGTATTTGAAGATAAAATCTGACGCAATTAAAGAAACAACTTCTCACTCGCTGAGATATGCTCATTTGCTGAAAACCAACAAAACCACGAAAAGTTCTTGTATTTGAAGATAAAATATTTTTGCTTTGAAGAAGAAAGATCTAGCTGACTGAAATAAGTTCAACAGATCAAAACCAACAAAAATTGACAAGAACCACGAAAAGTTCTTGTATTTTAAGATAAAATCTGACGCTATTAAAGAAAAAACTTCGAGCTTGCTGAAACATGTTCATTTGCTGAAAACCAACAAAACCACGAAAAGTTCTTGTGTTTGAAGATAAAATCTTTTTGCTTTCAAGAAGAAAGTTCAAGCTGACTGAAATAAGTTCATGAGATGAAAACCAACAAAAATTGACAAGAACCACGAAAAGTTCTTGTATTTTAAGATGAAATCTGACGCTATCAAAGAAAAAACTTCCAGCACGCTGAAATATGTTAATTTGTTGAAAACCAACAAAACCACGAAAATTTCTTGTATTTGAAGATAAAATCTTTTTGCTTTGAAGAAGAAAGATCTAGCTGACTGAAATAAGTTCATTAGATCAAAACCAACAAAAATTGACAAGAACCACGAAAAGTTGTTGCATTTTAAGATAAAATCTGACGCTCTTTTAGAAAAATCTTCTGTCTCGCTGAAATATGTTCATTTGCTGAAAACCAACAAAACCACGAAAAGTTCTTGTATTTGAAGATAAAATCTTTTTGCTTTGAAGAAGAAAGATCTAGGTGACTGAAATAACTTCATTAGATGAAAACCAACAAAAATTGACAAGAACCACGAAATGTTCTTGTATTTTAAGATAAATTCTGAAGCGATGAAAGAAAAAACTTCCAGCTCGCTGAAATATGTTCATTTGCTGAAAACCAACAAAACCACGAAAAGTTCTTGTATTTGAAGATATAATCTTTTTGCTTTGAAGAAGAAAGATCCAGCTGACTGAAATAAGTTCATTGGATGAAAACCAACAAAAATTGACAAGAACCACGAAAAGTTCTTGTATTTTAAGATAAAATCTGATGCTATCAAAGAAAAAACTTCCAGCTCGCTGAAATATGTTCATTTGCTGAAAACCAACAAAAACCACGAAACGTTCTTGTATTTGAAGATAAAATCTTTTTACTTTGAAGAAGAAAGATCCAGCTGACTGAAATAAGTTCATTGGATGAAAACCAACAAAAATTGACAAGAACCACGAAATGTTCTTGTATTTTAAGATAAAATCTGACGCTATTAAAGAAAAAACTTCCAGCTCGCTGAAATATGTTCATTTGCTGCAAACCAACAAAACCACGAAAAGTTCTTGTATTTGAAGATAAAATCTTTTTGCTTTGAAGAAGAAAGATCCAGCTGACTGAAATAAGTTCATCAGATCAAAACCAACAAAAATTGACAAGAACCACGAAAAGTCCTTGTATTTTAAGATAAAATCTTATGCTATTAAAGAAAAAACTTCTCGCTTGCTGAAATATGTTCATTTGCTGAAAACCAACAAAACCACGAAAAGTTCTTGTATTTGAAGATAAAATCTTTTTGCTTTGAAGAGGAAAGATCTGGATGACTGAAATAAGTTCATTAGATGAAAACCAACAAAAATTGACAAGAACCACGAAAAGTTCTTGTATTTTAAGATAAAATCTGACGCTATTGAAGAAAAAACTTCTCGCTCGCTGAAATATGTTCATTTGCTGAAAACCAACAAAACCACGACAAGTTCTTGTATTTGAAGATAAAATATTTTTGCTTTGAAGAAGAAAGATCTAGCTGACTGAAATAAGTTCAACAGATCAAAACCAACAAAAATTGACAAGAACCACGAAAAGTTCTTGTATTTTAAGATAAAATCTGACGCTATTAAAGAAAAAACTTCTAGCTTGCTGAAACATGTTCATTTGCTGAAAACCAACAAAACCACGAAAAGTTCTTGTGTTTGAAGATAAAATCTTTTTGCTTTAAAGAAGAAAGTTCCAGCTGACTGAAATAAGTTCATGAGATGAAAACCAACAAAAATTGACAAGAACCACGAAAAGTTCTTGTATTTTAAGATGAAATCTGACGCGATCAAAGAAAAAACTTCCAGCACGCTGAAATATGTTAATTTGTTGAAAACCAACAAAACCACGAAAATTTCTTGTATTTGAAGAAAAAATCTTTTTGCTTTGAAGAAGTAAGATCGAGCTGACTGAAATAAGTTCATCAGATCAAAACCAACAAAAATTGACAAGAACCACGAAAAGTTCTTCTATTTTAAGATTAAATCGGACGCTATTAAAGAAAA
Source organism: Heptranchias perlo (assembly GCF_035084215.1). Lineage (NCBI taxonomy): Eukaryota > Metazoa > Chordata > Chondrichthyes > Hexanchiformes > Hexanchidae > Heptranchias > Heptranchias perlo. The sequence continues at coordinate 1,778,642 of NC_090359.1, forward strand.
AACTTCTAGCTTGATGAAATATGTTCATTTGCTGAAAACCAACAAAACCACGAAAAGTTCTTTTATTTGAAGATAAAATCTTTTTGCTTTGAAGAAGAAAGATCCAGCTGACTGAAATAAGTTAATTGGATCAAATCCAACAAAAATTGACAAGAACCACGAAAAGTTCTTGTATTTGAAGATAAAATCTTACGCAATTAAAGAAAAAACTTCTCACTCGCTGAGATATGCTCATTTGCTGAAAACCAACAAAACCACGAAAAGTTCTTGTATTTGAAGATAAAATCTTTTTGCTTTGAAGAAGAAAGATCCAGCTGACTGAAATAAGTTCATCAGATCAAAACCAACAAAAATTGACAAGAACCACGAAAAGTTCTTGTATTTTAAGATAAAATCTGACGCTATTAAAGAAAAAACTTCTGGCTTGCTGAAATATGTTCATTTGCTGAAAACCAACAAAACCACGAAAAGTTGTTGTGTTTGAAGATAAAATCTTTTTGCTTTAAAGAAGAAAGATCGAGCTGACCGAAATAAGTTCATGAGATGAAAACCAACAAAAATTGACAAGAAACACGAAAAGTTCTTGTATTTTCAGGTGAAATCTGACGCGATCAAAGAAAAAACTTCCAGCTCGCTGAAATATGTTCATTTGCTGAAAACCAACAAAACCACGAAAAGTTCTTGTATTTGAAGATATAATTTTTTTGCTTTGAAGAAGAAAGATCCAGCTGACTGAAATAAGTTCATTAGATGAAAACCAACAAAAATTGACAAGAACCACGAAAAGTTCTTGTATTTTAAGATTAAATCTGATGCTATCAAAGAAAAAACTTCCAGCTCGCTGAAATATGTTCATTTGCTGAAAACCAACAAAACCACGAAACGTTCTTGTATTTGAAGATGAAATCTTTTAACTTTGAAGAAGAAAGATCCAGCTGACTGAAATAAGTTCATTAGATGAAAACCAACAAGAATTGACAAGAACCACGAAATGTTCTTGTATTTTAAGATAAAATCTGACGCTATTAAAGAAAAAACTTCTGGCTCGCTGAAATATGTTCATTTGCTGAAAACCAACAAAAACACGAAAAGTTCTTGTATTTGAAGATGAAATCTTTTTGCTTTGAAGAAGAAAGATCTAGCTGACTGAAATAAGTTCATTAGATCAAAACCAACAAAAATTGACAAGAACCACGAAAAGTTGTTGTATTTTAAGATAAAATCTGACGCTCTTTTAGAAAAATCTTCTGTCTCGCTGAAATATGTTCATTTGCTGAAAACCAACAAAACCACGAAAAGTTCTTGTATTTGAAGATAAAATCTTTTTGCTTTGAAGAAGAAAGATCTAGCTGACTGAAATTAGTTCATGAGATGAAAACCAACAAAAATTGACAAGAACCACGAAATGTTCTTGTATTTTAAGATAAATTCTGAAGCTATGAAAGAAAAAACTTCCAGCTCGCTGAAATATGTTCATTTGCTGAAAACCAACAAAACCACGAAAAGTTCTTGTATTTGAAGATATAATCTTTTTGCTTTGAAGAAGAAAGATCCAGCTGACTGAAATAAGTTCATTGGATGAAAAACAACAAAAATTGACAAGAACCACGAAAAGTTCTTGTATTTTAAGATAAAATCTGATGCTATCAAAGAAAAAACTTCCAGCTCGCTGAAATATGTTCATTTGCTGAAAACCAACAAAAACCACGAAACGTTCTTGTATTTGAAGATAAAATCTTTTTACTTTGAAGAAGAAAGATCCAGCTGACTGAAATAAGTTCATTAGATGAAAACCAACAAAAATTGACAAGAACCACGAAATGTTCTTGTATTTTAAGATAAAATCTGACGCTATTAAAGAAAAAACTTCCAGCTCGCTGAAATATGTTCATTTGCTGCAAACCAACAAAACCACGAAAAGTTCTTGTATTTGAAGATAAAATCTTTTTGCTTTGAAGAAGAAAGATCCAGCTGACTGAAATCAGTTCATCAGATCAAAACCAACAAAAATTGACAAGAACCACGAAAAGTTCTTGTATTTTAAGATGAAATCTGACGCCATTGAAGAAAAAACTTCCAGCTCGCTGAAATATGTTAATTTGCTGAAAAGCAACAAAACCACAAAAACTTCTTGTATTTCAAGATAAAAACTTTTTGCTTTGAAGAAGAAAGATCGAGCTGACTGAAATAAGTTCATCAGATCAAAACCAACAAAAATTGACAAGAACCACGAAAAGTCCTTGTATTTTAAGATAAAATCTTATGCTATTAAAGAAAAAACTTCTCGCTTGCTGAAATATGTTCATTTGCTGAAAACCAACAAAACCACGAAAAGTTCTTGTATGTGAAGATAAAATCTTTTTGCTTTGAAGAGGAAAGATCTGGATGACTGAAATAAGTTCATTAGATGAAAACCAACAAGAATTGACAAGAACCACGAAATGTTCTTGTATTTTAAGATAAAATCTGACGCTATTAAAGAAAAAACTTCTCGCTCGCTGAAATATGTTCATTTGCTGAAAACCAACAAAAACACGAAAAGTTCTTGTATTTGAAGATGAAATCTTTTTGCTTTGAAGAAGAAAGATCTAGCTGACTGAAATAAGTTCATGAGATCAAAACCAACAAAAATTGACAAGAACCACGAAAAGTTGTTGTATTTTAAGATAAAATCTGACGCTCTTTTAGAAAAATCTTCTGTCTCGCTGAAATATGTTCATTTGCTGAAAACCAACAAAACCACGAAAAGTTCTTGTATTTGAAGATAAAATCTTTTTGCTTTGAAGAAGAAAGATCTAGCTGACTGAAATAAGTTCATGAGATGAAAACCAACAAAAATTGACAAGAACCACGAAATGTTCTTGTATTTTAAGATAAATTCTGAAGCTATGAAAGAAAAAACTTCCAGCTCGCTGAAATATGTTCATTTGCTGAAAACCAACAAAACCACGAAAAGTTCTTGTATTTGAAGATATAATCTTTTTGCTTTGAAGAAGAAAGATCCAGCTGACTGAAATAAGTTCATTGGATGAAAACCAACAAAAATTGACAAGAATCACGAAATGTTCTTGTATTTTAAGATAAAATCTGACGCTATTAAAGAAAAAACTTCCAGCTCGCTGAAATATGTTCATTTGCTGCAAACCAACAAAACCACGAAAAGTTCTTGTATTTGAAGATAAAATCTTTTTGCTTTGAAGAAGAAAGATCCAGCTGACTGAAATAAGTTCATCAGATCAAAACCAACAAAAATTGACAAGAACCACGAAAAGTTCTTGTATTTTAAGATGAAATCTGACGCTATTAAAGAAAAAACTTCCAGCTCGCTGAAATATGTTAATTTGCTGAAAAGCAACAAAACCACAAAAACTTCTTGTATTTCAAGATAAAAACTTTTTGCTTTGAAGAAGAAAGATCGAGCTGACTGAAATAAGTTCATCAGATCAAAACCAACAAAAATTGACAAGAACCACGAAAAGTCCTTGTATTTTAAGATAAAATCTTATGCTATTAAAGAAAAAACTTCTCGCTTGCTGAAATATGTTCATTTGCTGAAAACCAACAAAACCACGAAAAGTTCTTGTATGTGAAGATAAAATCTTTTTGCTTTGAAGAGGAAAGATCTGGATGACTGAAATAAGTTCATTAGATGAAAACCAACAAAAATTGACAAGAACCACGAAAAGTTCTTGTATTTGAAGATATAATCTTTTTGCTTTGAAGAAGAAAGATCCAGCTGACTGAAATAAGTTCATTAGATGAAAACCAACAAGAATTGACAAGAACCACGAAATGTTCTTGTATTTTAAGATAAAATCTGACGCTATTAAAGAAAAAACTCCAGCTCGCTGAAATATGTTCATTTGCTGAAAACCAACAAAAACACGAAATGTTCTTGTATTTGAAGATGAAATCTTTTTGCTTTGAAGAAGAAAGATCCAGCTGACTGAAATAAGTTCATGAGATCAAAACCAACAAAAATTGACAAGAACCACGAAAAGTTCTTGTATTTTAAGATAAAATCTGACGCTCTTTTGGAAAAATCTTCTGTCTCGCTGAAATATGTTCATTTGCTGAAAACCAACAAAACCACGAAAAGTTCTTGTATTTGAAGATAAAATCTTTTTGCTTTGAAGAAGAAAGATCAAGCTGACTGAAATAAGTTCATGAGATCAAAACCAACAAAAATTGACAAGAACCACGAAAAGTTCTTGTATTTTAAGATAAAATCTGACGCTCTTTTGGAAAAATCTTCTGTCTCGCTGAAATATGTTCATTTGCTGAAAACCAACAAAACCACGAAAAGTTCTTGTATTTGAAGATAAAATCTTTTTGCTTTGAAGAAGAAAGATCCAGCTGACTGAAATAAGTTCATGAGATGAAAACCAACAAAAATTGACAAGAACCACGAAATGTTCTTGTATTTTAAGATAAAATCTGACGCTATTAAAGAAAAAACTTCCAGCTCGCTGAAATATGTTCATTTGCTGCAAACCAACAAAACCACGAAAAGTTCTTGTATTTGAAGATAAAATCTTTTTGCTTTGAAGAAGAAAGATCCAGCTGACTGAAATAAGTTCATCAGATCAAAACCAACAAAAATTGACAAGAACCACGAAAAGTTCTTGTATTTTAAGATAAAATCTTACGCTATTAAAGAAAAAACTTCTAGCTCGCTGAAATATGTTCATTTGCTGAAAACCAACAAAACCACGAAAAGTTCTTGTATTTGAAGATAAAATCTCTTTGCTTTGAAGAGGAAAGATCTGGATGACTGAAATAAGTTCATTCGATGAAAACCAACAAATATTGACATGAACCACGTAAAGTTCTTGTATTTTAAGATAAAATCTTACGCTATCTCAGAAAAAACTTCTCGCTCGCTGAAATATGTTCATTTGCTGAAAACCAACAAAACCACGAAAAGTTCTTGTATTTGAAGATAAAATCTTTTTGCTTTCAAGAAGAAAGATCTAGCTGACTGAAATAAGTTCATTAGATGAAAACCAACAAAAATTGACAAGAACCACGAAAAGTTCCTGTATTTTAAGATAAAATCTTACGCTATTAAAGAAAAAACTTCTAGCTCGCTGAAATATGTTCATTTGCTGAAAACCAACAAAACCACGAAAAGTTCTTGTATTTGAAGATATAATCTTTTTGCTTTGAAGAAGAAAGATCCAGCTGACTGAAATAAGTTCATTAGATGAAAACCAACAAAAATTGACAAGAACCACGAAAAGTTCTTGTATTTTAAGATTAAATCTGATGCTATCAAAGAAAAAACTTCCAGCTCGCTGAAATATGTTCATTTGCTGAAAACCAACAAAACCACGAAACGTTCTTGTATTTGAAGATGAAATCTTTTAACTTTGAAGAAGAAAGATCCAGCTGACTGAAATAAGTTCATTAGATGAAAACCAACAAGAATTGACAAGAACCACGAAATGTTCTTGTATTTTAAGATAAAATCTGACGCTATTAATGAAAAAACTTCTAGCTCGCTGAAATATGTTCATTTGCTGAAAACCAACAAAAACACGAAAAGTTCTTGTATTTGAAGATGAAATCTTTTTGCTTTGAAGAAGAAAGATCTAGCTGACTGAAATAAGTTCATTAGATCAAAACCAACAAAAATTGACAAGAACCACGAAAAGTTGTTGTATTTTAAGATAAAATCTGACGCTCTTTTAGAAAAATCTTCTGTCTCGCTGAAATATGTTCATTTGCTGAAAACCAACAAAACCACAAAAAGTTCTTGTATTTGAAGATAAAATCTTTTTGCTTTGAGGAAGAAAGATCTAGCTGACTGAAATAAGTTCATGAGATGAGAACCAACAAAAATTGACAAGAACCACGAAATGTTCTTGTATTTTAAGATAAATTCTGAAGCTATGAAAGAAAAAACTTCCAGCTCGCTGAAATATGTTCATTTGCTGAAAACCAACAAAACCACGAAAAGTTCTTGTATTTGAAGATATAATCTTTTTGCTTTGAAGAAGAAAGATCCAGCTGACTGAAATAAGTTCATTGGATGAAAACCAACAAAAATTGACAAGAACCACGAAATGTTCTTGTATTTTAAGATAAAATCTGACGCTATTAAAGAAAAAACTTCCAGCTCGCTGAAATATGTTCATTTGCTGCAAACCAACAAAACCACGAAAAGTTCTTGTGTTTGAAGATAAAATCTTTTTGCTTTGAAGAAGAAAGATCCAGCTGACTGAAATAAGTTCATCAGATCAAAACCAACAAAAATTGACAAGAACCACGAAAAGTTCTTGTATTTTAAGATGAAATCTGACGCTATTAAAGAAAAAACTTCCAGCTCGCTGAAATATGTTAATTTGCTGAAAAGCAACAAAACCACAAAAACTTCTTGTATTTCAAGATAAAAACTTTTTGCTTTGAAGAAGAAAGATCGAGCTGACTGAAATAAGTTCATCAGATCAAAACCAACAAAAATTGACAAGAACCACGAAAAGTCCTTGTATTTTAAGATAAAATCTTATGCTATTAAAGAAAAAACTTCTCGCTTGCTGAAATATGTTCATTTGCTGAAAACCAACAAAACCACGAAAAGTTCTTGTATGTGAAGATAAAATCTTTTTGCTTTGAAGAGGAAAGATCTGGATGACTGAAATAAGTTCATTAGATGAAAACCAACAAAAATTGACAAGAACCACGAAAAGTTCTTGTATTTTAAGATAAAATCTGACGCTATTGAAGAAAAAACTTCTCGCTCGCTGAAATATGTTCATTTGCTGAAAACCAACAAAACCACGACAAGTTCTTGTATTTGAAGATAAAATCTTTTTGCTTTGAAGAAGAAAGATCCAGCTGACTGAAATAAGTTCATTAGATCAAAACCAACAAAAATTGACAAGAACCACGAAAAGTTCTTGTATTTTAAGATGAAATCTGACGCTATTAAAGAAAAAACTTCCAGCTCGCTGAAATATGTTCATTTGCTGAAAACCAACAAAACCACGAAAAGTTCTTGTATTTGAAGATATAATCTTTTTGCTTTGAAGAAGAAAGATCCAGCTGACTGAAATAAGTTCATTAGATGAAAACCAACAAAAATTGACAAGAACCACGAAAAGTTCTTGTATTTTAAGATTAAATCTGATGCTATCAAAGAAAAAACTTCCAGCTCGCTGAAATATGTTCATTTGCTGAAAACCAACAAAAACACGAAAAGTTCTTGTATTTGAAGATGAAATCTTTTTGCTTTGAAGAAGAAAGATCCAGCTGACTGAAATAAGTTCATGAGATCAAAACCAACAAAAATTGACAAGAACCACGAAAAGTTGTTGTATTTTAAGATAACATCTGACGCTCTTTTAGAAAAATCTTCTGTCTCGCTGAAATATGTTCATTTGCTGAAAACCAACAAAACCACGAAAAGTTCTTGTATTTGAAGATATAATCTTTTTGCTTTGAAGAAGAAAGATCCAGCTGACTGAAATAAGTTCATTGGATGAAAACCAACAAAAATTGACAAGAACCACGAAAAGTTCTTGTATTTTAAGATAAAATCTGATGCTATCAAAGAAAAAACTTCCAGCTCGCTGAAATATGTTCATTTGCTGAAAACCAACAAAAACCACGAAACGTTCTTGTATTTGAAGATAAAATCTTTTTACTTTGAAGAAGAAAGATCCAGCTGACTGAAATAAGTTCATGAGATGAAAACCAACAAAAATTGACAAGAACCACGAAATGTTCTTGTATTTTAAGATAAAATCTGACGCTATTAAAGAAAAAACGTCCAGCTCGCTGAAATATGTTCATTTGCTGCAAACCAACAAAACCACGAAAAGTTCTTGTATTTGAAGATAAAATCTTTTTGCTTTGAAGAAGAAAGATCCAGCTGACTGAAATAAGTTCATCAGATCACAACCAACAAAAATTGACAAGAACCACGAAAAGTTCTTGTATTTTAAGATGAAATCTGACGCTATTAAAGAAAAAACTTCCAGCTCGCTGAAATATGTTCATTTGCTGAAAACCAACAAAACCACGAAAAGTTCTTGTATTTGAAGATATAATCTTTTTGCTTTGAAGAAGAAAGATCCAGCTGACTGAAATAAGTTCATTAGATGAAAACCAACAAAAATTGACAAGAACCACGAAAAGTTCTTGTATTTTAAGATAACATCTGACGCTCTTTTAGAAAAATCTTCTGTCTCGCTGAAATATGTTCATTTGCTGAAAACCAACAAAACCACGAAAAGTTCTTGTATTTGAAGATATAATCTTTTTGCTTTGAAGAAGAAAGATCCAGCTGACTGAAATAAGTTCATTGGATGAAAACCAACAAAAATTGACAAGAACCACGAAAAGTTCTTGTATTTTAAGATAAAATCTGATGCTATCAAAGAAAAAACTTCCAGCTCGCTGAAATATGTTCATTTGCTGAAAACCAACAAAAACCACGAAACGTTCTTGTATTTGAAGATAAAATCTTTTTACTTTGAAGAAGAAAGATCCAGCTGACTGAAATAAGTTCATGAGATGAAAACCAACAAAAATTGACAAGAACCACGAAATGTTCTTGTATTTTAAGATAAAATCTGACGCTATTAAAGAAAAAACTTCCAGCTCGCTGAAATATGTTCATTTGCTGCAAACCAACAAAACCACGAAAAGTTCTTGTATTTGAAGATAAAATCTTTTTGCTTTGAAGAAGAAAGATCCAGCTGACTGAAATAAGTTCATCAGATCAAAACCAACAAAAATTGACAAGAACCACGAAAAGTTCTTGTATTTTAAGATAAAATCTTACGCTATTAAAGAAAAAACTTCTAGCTCGCTCAAATATGTTCATTTGCTGAAAACCAACAAAACCACGAAAAGTTCTTGTATTTGAAGATAAAATCTCTTTGCTTTGAAGAGGAAAGATCTGGATGACTGAAATAAGTTCATTCGATGAAAACCAACAAATATTGACATGAACCACGTAAAGTTCTTGTATTTTAAGATAAAATCTTACGCTATCTCAGAAAAAACTTCTCGCTCGCTGAAATATGTTCATTTGCTGAAAACCAACAAAACCACGAAAAGTTCTTGTATTTGAAGATAAAATCTTTTTGCTTTCAAGAAGAAAGATCTAGCTGACTGAAATAAGTTCATTAGATGAAAACCAACAAAAATTGACAAGAACCACGAAAAGTTCCTGTATTTTAAGATAAAATCTTACGCTATTAAAGAAAAAACTTCTAGCTCGCTGAAATATGTTCATTTGCTGAAAACCAACAAAACCACGAAAAGTTCTTGTATTTGAAGATATAATCTTTTTGCTTTGAAGAAGAAAGATCCAGCTGACTGAAATAAGTTCATTAGATGAAAACCAACAAAAATTGACAAGAACCACGAAAAGTTCTTGTATTTTAAGATTAAATCTGATGCTATCAAAGAAAAAACTTCCAGCTCGCTGAAATATGTTCATTTGCTGAAAACCAACAAAACCACGAAACGTTCTTGTATTTGAAGATGAAATCTTTTAACTTTGAAGAAGAAAGATCCAGCTGACTGAAATAAGTTCATTAGATGAAAACCAACAAGAATTGACAAGAACCACGAAATGTTCTTGTATTTTAAGATAAAATCTGACGCTATTAATGAAAAAACTTCTAGCTCGCTGAAATATGTTCATTTGCTGAAAACCAACAAAAACACGAAAAGTTCTTGTATTTGAAGATGAAATCTTTTTGCTTTGAAGAAGAAAGATCTAGCTGACTGAAATAAGTTCATTAGATCAAAACCAACAAAAATTGACAAGAACCACGAAAAGTTGTTGTATTTTAAGATAAAATCTGACGCTCTTTTAGAAAAATCTTCTGTCTCGCTGAAATATGTTCATTTGCTGAAAACCAACAAAACCACGAAAAGTTCTTGTATTTGAAGATAAAATCTTTTTGCTTTGAAGAAGAAAGATCTAGCTGACTGAAATAAGTTCATGAGATGAAAACCAACAAAAATTGACAAGAACCACGAAATGTTCTTGTATTTTAAGATAAATTCTGAAGCTATGAAAGAAAAAACTTCCAGCTCGCTGAAATATGTTCATTTGCTGAAAACCAACAAAACCACGAAAAGTTCTTGTATTTGAAGATATAATCTTTTTGCTTTGAAGAAGAAAGATCCAGCTGACTGAAATAAGTTCATTGGATGAAAACCAACAAAAATTGACAAGAACCACGAAATGTTCTTGTATTTTAAGATAAAATCTGACGCTATTAAAGAAAAAACTTCCAGCTCGCTGAAATATGTTCATTTGCTGCAAACCAACAAAACCACGAAAAGTTCTTGTGTTTGAAGATAAAATCTTTTTGCTTTGAAGAAGAAAGATCCAGCTGACTGAAATAAGTTCATCAGATCAAAACCAACAAAAATTGACAAGAACCACGAAAAGTTCTTGTATTTTAAGATGAAATCTGACGCTATTAAAGAAAAAACTTCCAGCTCGCTGAAATATGTTAATTTGCTGAAAAGCAACAAAACCACAAAAACTTCTTGTATTTCAAGATAAAAACTTTTTGCTTTGAAGAAGAAAGATCGAGCTGACTGAAATAAGTTCATCAGATCAAAACCAACAAAAATTGACAAGAACCACGAAAAGTCCTTGTATTTTAAGATAAAATCTTATGCTATTAAAGAAAAAACTTCTCGCTTGCTGAAATATGTTCATTTGCTGAAAACCAACAAAACCACGAAAAGTTCTTGTATGTGAAGCTAAAATCTTTTTGCTTTGAAGAGGAAAGATCTGGATGACTGAAATAAGTTCATTAGATGAAAACCAACAAAAATTGACAAGAACCACGAAAAGTTCTTGTATTTTAAGATAAAATCTGACGCTATTGAAGAAAAAACTTCTCGCTCGCTGAAATATGTTCATTTGCTGAAAACCAACAAAACCACGACAAGTTCTTGTATTTGAAGATAAAATCTTTTTGCTTTGAAGAAGAAAGATCCAGCTGACTGAAATAAGTTCATTAGATCAAAACCAACAAAAATTGACAAGAACCACGAAAAGTTCTTGTATTTTAAGATGAAATCTGACGCTATTAAAGAAAAAACTTCCAGCTCGCTGAAATATGTTCATTTGCTGAAAACCAACAAAACCACGAAACGTTCTTGTATTTGAAGATGAAATCTTTTAACTTTGAAGAAGAAAGATCCAGCTGACTGAAATAAGTTCATTAGATGAAAACCAACAAGAATTGACAAGAACCACGAAATGTTCTTGTATTTTAAGATAAAATCTGACGCTATTAAAGAAAAAACTCTAGCTCGCTGAAATATGTTCATTTGCCGAAAACCAACAAAAACACGAAAAGTTCTTGTATTTGAAGATGAAATCTTTTTGCTTTGAAGAAGAAAGATCCAGCTGACTGAAATAAGTTCATGAGATCAAAACCAACAAAAATTGACAAGAACCACGAAAAGTTGTTGTATTTTAAGATAACATCTGACGCTCTTTTAGAAAAATCTTCTGTCTCGCTGAAATATGTTCATTTGCTGAAAACCAACAAAACCACGAAAAGTTCTTGTATTTGAAGATAAAATCTTTTTGCTTTGAAGAAGAAAGATCTAGCTGACTGAAATAAGTTCATGAGATGAAAACCAACAAAAATTGACAAGAACCACGAAATGTTCTTGTATTTTAAGATAAATTCTGAAGCTATGAAAGAAAAAACTTCCAGCTCGCTGAAATATGTTCATTTGCTGAAAACCAACAAAACCACGAAAAGTTCTTGTATTTGAAGATATAATCTTTTTGCTTTGAAGAAGAAAGATCCAGCTGACTGAAATAAGTTCATTGGATGAAAACCAACAAAAATTGACAAGAACCACGAAAAGTTCTTGTATTTTAAGATAAAATCTGATGCTATCAAAGAAAAAACTTCCAGCTCGCTGAAATATGTTCATTTGCTGAAAACCAACAAAAACCACGAAACGTTCTTGTATTTGAAGATAAAATCTTTTTACTTTGAAGAAGAAAGATCCAGCTGACTGAAATAAGTTCATTAGATGAAAACCAACAAAAATTGACAAGAACCACGAAATGTTCTTGTATTTTAAGATAAAATCTGACGCTATTAAAGAAAAAACGTCCAGCTCGCTGAAATATGTTCATTTGCTGCAAACCAACAAAACCACGAAAAGTTCTTGTATTTGAAGATAAAATCTTTTTGCTTTGAAGAAGAAAGATCCAGCTGACTGAAATAAGTTCATCAGATCAAAACCAACAAAAATTGACAAGAACCACGAAAAGTTCTTGTATTTTAAGATAAAATCTTACGCTATTAAAGAAAAAACTTCTAGCTCGCTGAAATATGTTCATTTGCTGAAAACCAACAAAACCACGAAAAGTTCTTGTATTTGAAGATAAAATCTTTTTGCTTTGAAGAGGAAAGATCTGGATGACTGAAATAAGTTCATTCGATGAAAGCCAACAAATATTGACATGAACCACGTAAAGTTCTTGTATTTTAAGATAAAATCTTACGCTATCTCAGAAAAAACTTCTCGCTCGCTGAAATATGTTCATTTGCTGAAAACCAACAAAACCACGAAAAGTTCTTGTATTTGAAGATAAAATCTTTTTGCATTCAAGATGAAAGATCTAGCTGACTGAAATAAGTTCATTAGATGAAAACCAACAAAAATTGACAAGAACCACGAAAAGTTCCTGTATTTTAAGATGAAATCTTACGCTATTAAAGAAAAAACTTCTCGCTCGCTGAAATATGTTCATTTGCTGAAAACCAACAAAACCACGAAAAGTTCTTGTATTTGAAGATAAAATCTTTTTGCATTAAAGAAGAAAGATCTGGCTGACTGAAATAAGTTCATTGGATCAAAACCAACAAAAATTGACAAGAACCACGAAAAGTTCTTGTATTTTAAGATGAAATCTGACGCTATTAAAGAAAAAACTTCCAGCTCGCTGAAATATGTTAATTTGCTGAAAACCAACAAAACCACGAAAAGTTCTTGTATTTGAAGATAAAATCTTTTTGCTTTGAAGAAGAAAGATCTCGCTGACTGAAATAAAATAATTAGATGAAAACCAACAAAAATTGACAAGAACCACGAAAAGTTCTTGTATTTTAAGATAAAATCTGACGCTATTGAAGAAAAAACTTCTCGCTCGCTGAAATATGTTCATTTGCTGAAACCCAACAAAACCACGAAAAGTTCTTGTATTTGAAGATAGAATCATAGAATCATAGAAGTTACAACATGGAAACAGGCCCTTCGGCCCAACATGTCCATGTCGCCCAGTTTATACCACTCAGCTAGTCCCAATTGCCTGCACTTGGCCCATATCCCTCGATACCCATCTTCCCCATGTAACTGTCCAAATGCTTTTTAAAAGACAAAATTGTACCCGCCTCTACTACTGCCTCTGGCAGCTCGTTCCAGACACTCACCACCCTTTGAGTGAAAAAATTGCCCCTCTGGATCCTTTTGTATCTCTCCCCTCTCACCTTAAATCTGTGCCCCCTCGTTTTAGACTCCCCTACCTTTGGGAAAAGATTTTGACGATCGACCTTATCTATGCCCCTCATTATTTTATAGACTTCTATAAGATCACCCCTTAACCTCCTACTCTCCAGGGAATAAAGTCCCAGTCTGTCTAACCTCTCCCTGTAAGTCAAACCATCAAGTCCCGGTAGCATCCTAGTAAATCTTTTCTGCACTCTTTCTAGTTTAATAATATCCTTCCTATAATAGGGTGACCAGAACTGTACACAGTACTCCAAGTGTGGCCTCACCAATGCCCTGTACAACTTCAACAAGACATCCCAACTCCTGCATTCAATGTTCTGACCAATGAAACCAAGCATGCTGAATGCCTTCTTCACCACCCTATCCACCTGTGACTCCACTTTCAAGGAGCTATGAATCTGTACTCCTAGATCTCTTTGTTCTATAACTCTCCCCAACGCCCTACCATTAACGGAGTAGGTCCTGGCCCGATTCGATCTACCAAAATGCATCACCTCACATTTATCTAAATTAAACTCCATCTGCCATTCATCGGCCCACTGGCCCAATTTATCAAGATCCCGTTGCAATCCTAGATAACCTTCTTCACTGTCCACAATGCCACCAATCTTGGTGTCATCTGCAAACTTACTAACCATGCCTCCTAAATTCTCATCCAAATCATTAATATAAATAACAAATAACAGCGGACCCAGCACCGATCCCTGAGGCACACCGCTGGACACAGGCATCCAGTTTGAAAAACAACCCTCGACAACCACCCTCTGTCTTCTGTCGTCAAGCCAATTTTGTATCCAATTGGCTACCTCACCTTGGATCCCATGAGATTTAACCTTATGTAACAACCTACCATGCGGTACCTTGTCAAATGCTTTGCTGAAGTCCATGTAGACCACGTCTACTGCACAGCCCTCATCTATCTTCTTGGTTACCCCTTCAAAAAACTCAATCAAATTCGTGAGACATGATTTTCCTCTCACAAAACCATGCTGACTGTTCCTAATTAGTCCCTGCCTCTCCAAATGCCTGTAGATTCTGTCCCTCTTTGAAGAAGAAAGATCGAGCTGACTGAAATAAGTTCATCAGATCAAAACCAACAAAAATTGACAAGAACCACGAAAAGTCCTTGTATTTTAAGATAAAATCTTATGCTATTAAAGAAAAAACTTCTAGCTTGCTGAAATATGTTCATTTGCTGAAAACCAACAAAACCACGAAAAGTTCTTGTATTTGAAGATAAAATCTTTTTGCTTTGAAGAGGAAAGATCTGGATGACTGAAATAAGTTCATTAGATGAAAACCAACAAAAATTGACAAGAACCACGATAAGTTCTTGTATTTTAAGATAAAATCTGACGCTATTGAAGAAAAAACTTCTCGCTCGCTGAAATATGTTCATTTGCTGAAAACCAACAAAACCACGACAAGTTCTTGTATTTGAAGATAAAATCTTTTTGCTTTGAAGAAGAAAGATCCAGCTGACTGAAATAAGTTCATTAGATCAAAACCAACAAAAATTGACAAGAACCACGAAAAGTTCTTGTATTTTAAGATAAAATCTGACGCTATTGAAGAAAAAACTTCCAGCTCGCTGAAATATGTTAATTTGCTGAAAAGCAACAAAACCACGAAATCTTCTTGTATTTGAAGATAAAATCTTTTTGCTTTGAAGAAGAAAGATCGAGCTGACTGAAATAAGTTCATTAGATCAAAACCAACAAAAATTGACAAGAACCACGAAAAGTTCTTGTATTTTAAGAGAAAATCTTACGCTATTTCAGAAAAAAACTTCTCACTCGCTGAAATATGCTCATTTGCTGAAAACCAACAAAACCACGAAAAGTTCTTGTATTTGAAGATAAAATCTTTTTGCTTTGAAGAAGAAAGATCTAGCTGACTGAAATAAGTTCATTTGATGAAAACCAACAAATATTGACATGAACCACGTAAAGTTCTTGTATTTTAAGATAAAATCTTACGCTATTTCAGAAAAAACTTCTCGCTCGCTGAAATATGTTCATTTCCTAAAAACCAACAAAACCACGAAAAGTTCTTGTATTTGAAGATAAAATCTTTTTGCATTCAAGAAGAAAGATCTAGCTGTGAAATAAGTTCATTCGATGAAAACCAACAAAAATTGACAAGAACCACGAAAAGTTCTTGTATTTTAAGATAAAATCTTACGCTATTAAAGAAAAAACTTCGAGCTCGCTGAAATATGTTCATTTGCTGAAAACCAACAAAACCACGAAAAGTTCTTGTATTTGAAGATAAATTCTTTTTGCTTTGAAGAGGAAAGATCTGGATGACTGAAATAAGTTCATTGGATGAAAACCAACAAAAATTGACAAGAACCACGAAAAGTCCTTGTATTTTATGATAAAATCTTACGCTATTAAAGAAAAAACTTCCAGCTCGCTGAAATATGCTCATTTGCTGAAAACCAACAAAACCACGAAAAGTTCTTGTATTTGAAATTAAAATCTTTTTGCTTTGAAGAGGAAAGATCTGGATGACTGAAATAAGTTCATTCGATGAAAACCAACAAATATTGACATGAACCACGTAAAGTTCTTGTATTTTAAGATAAAATCTTACGCTATCTCAGAAAAAACTTCTCGCTCGCTGAAATATGTTCATTTGCTGAAAACCAACAAAACCACGAAAAGTTCTTGTATTTGAAGATAAAATCTTTTTGCATTAAAGAAGAAAGATCTGGCTGACTGAAATAAGTTCATTAGATGAAAACCAACAAAAATTGACAAGAACCACGAAAAGTTCCTGTATTTTAAGATAAAATCTTACGCTATTAAAGAAAAAACTTCTAGCTCGCTGAAATATGTTCATTTGCTGAAAACCAACAAAACCACGAAATGTTCTTGTATTTGAAGATAAAATCTTTTTGCATTAAAGAAGAAAGATCTGGCTGACTGAAATAAGTTCATTGGATCAAAACCAACAAAAATTGACAAGAACCACGAAAAGTTCTTGTATTTTAAGATGAAATCTGACGCTATTAAAGAAAAAACTTCCAGCTCGCTGAAATATGTTAATTTGCTGAAAACCAACAAAACCACGAAAAGTTCTTGTATTTGAAGATAAAATCTTTTTGCTTTGAAGAAGAAAGATCTCGCTGACTGAAATAAAATAATTAGATGAAAACCAACAAAAATTGACAAGAACCACGAAAAGTTCTTGTATTTTAAGATAAAATCTGAGGCTATTGAAGAAAAAACTTCTCGCTCGCTGAAATATGTTCATTTGCTGAAACCCAACAAAACCACGAAAAGTTCTTGTATTTGAAGATAGAATCATAGAATCATAGAAGTTACAACATGGAAACAGGCCCTTCGGCCCAACATGTCCATGTCGCCCAGTTTATACCACTAAGCTCGTCCCAATTGCCTGCACTTGGCCCATATCCCTCGATACCCATCTTCCCCATGTCACTGTCCAAATGCTTTTTAAAAGACAAAATTGTACCCGCCTCTACTACTGCCTCTGGCAGCTCGTTCCAGACACTCACCACCCTTTGAGTGAAAAAATTGCCCCTCTGGATCCTTTTGTATCTCTCCCCTCTCACCTTAAATCTGTGCCCCCTCGTTATAGACTCCCCTACCTTTGGGAAAAGATTTTGACTATCGACCTTATCTATGCCCCTCATTATTTTATAGACTTCTATAAGATCACCCCTTAACCTCCTACTCTCCAGGGAATAAAGTCCCAGTCTGTCTAACCTCTCCCTGTAAGTCAAACCATCAAGTCGCGGTAGCATCCTAGTAAATCTTTTCTGCACTCTTTCTAGTTTAATAAAATAAGATAAAATCTTTTTGCTTTGAAGAAGAAAGATCTTGCTGACTGAAATAAGTTCATTAGATCAAAACCAACAAAAATTGACAAGAACCACGAAAAGTTCTTGTATTTTAAGATAAAATCTGACGCTATTGAAGAAAAAACTTCTCGCTCGCTGAAATATGTTCATTTGCTGAAACCCAACAAAACCACGAAAAGTTCTTGTATTTGAAGATGAAATCTTTTTGCTTTAAAGAAGAAAGATCCAGCTGACAGAAATAAGTTAATGTGATGAAAACCAACAAAAATTGACAAGAACCACGAAAAGTTATTGTATTTTAAGATAAAATCTGACGCCATTAAAGAAAAAACTTCCAGCTCGCTGAAATATGTTAATTTGCTGAAAAGCAACAAAACCACGAAAAGTTCTTGTATTTGAAGATAAAATCTTTTTGCTTTGAAGAAGAAAGATCCAGCTGACTGAAATAAGTTCATTGGATGAAAACCAACAAAAATTGACAAGAACCACGAAAAGTTCTTGTATTTTAAGATAAAATCTGATGCTATCAAAGAAAAAACTTCCAGCTCGCTGAAATATGTTCATTTGCTGAAAACCAACAAAACCACGAAACGTTCTTGTATTTGAAGATAAAATCTTTTTACTTTCAAGAAGAAAGATCCAGCTGACTGAAATAAGTTCATTAGATGAAAACCAACAAAAATTGACAAGAACCACGAAATGTTCTTGTATTTTAAGATAAAATCTGACGCTGTTAAAGAAAAAACTTCTCGCTCGCTGAAATATGTTCATTTGCTGAAAACCAACAAAAACACGAAAAGTTCTTGTATTTGAAGATGAAATCTTTTTGCTTTGAAGAAGAAAGATCTAGCTGACTGAAATAAGTTCATTAGATCAAAACCAACAAAAATTGACGAGAACCACGAAAAGTTGTTGTATTTTAAGATAAAATCTGACGCTCTTTTAGAAAAATCTTCTGTCTCGCTGAAATATGTTCATTTGCTGAAAACCAACAAAAACACGAAAAGTTCTTGTATTTGAAGATGAAATCTTTTTGCTTTGAAGAAGAAAGATCTAGCTGACTGAAATAAGTTAATTTGATGAAAACCAACAAAAATTGACAAGAACCACGAAAAGTTGTTGTATTTTAAGATAAAATCTGACGCTCTTTTAGAAAAATCTTCTGTCTCGCTGAAATATGTTCATTTGCTGAAAACCAACAAAACCACGACAAGTTCTTGTATTTGAAGATAAAATCTTTTTGCTTTAAAGAAGAAAGATCCAGCTGACTGAATTAAGTTAATTTGATGAAAACCAACAAAAATTGACAAGAACCACGAAAAGTTCTTGTATTTTAAGATAAAATCTGACGCCATTAAAGAAAAAACTTCCAGCTCGCTGAAATATGTTCATTTGCTGAAAACCAACAAAACCACGAAAAGTTCTTGTATTTGAAGATAAAATCTTTTTGCTTTGAAGAAGAAAGATCGAGCTGACTGAAATAAGTTCATTAGATCAAAACCAACAAAAATTGACAAGAACCACGAAAAGTCCTTGTATTTTAAGATAAAATCTTACGCTATTAAAGAAAAAACTTCCAGCTCGCTGAAATATGCTCATTTGCTGAAAACCAACAAAACCACGAAAAGTTCTTGTATTTGAAATTAAAATCTTTTTGCTTTGAAGAGGAAAGATCTGGATGACTGAAATAAGTTCATTCGATGAAAACCAACAGATATTGACATGAACCACGTTAAGTTCTTGTATTTTAAGATAAAATCTTACGCTATTTCAGAAAAAACTTCTCGCTCGCTGAAATATGTTCATTTGCTAAAAACCAACAAAACCACGAAAAGTTCTTGTATTTGAAGATAAAATCTTTTTGCATTCAAGAAGAAAGATCTAGCTGTGAAATAAGTTCATTCGATGAAAACCAACAAAAATTGACAAGAACCACGAAAAGTTCTTGTATTTTAAGATAAAATCTCACGCTATTAAAGAAAAAACTTCTAGCTCGCTGAAATATGTTCATTTGCTGAAAACCAACAAAACCACGAAAAGTTCTTGTATTTGAAGATAAAATCTTTTTGCTTTGAAGAGGAAAGATCTGGATGACTGAAATAAGTTCATTCGATGAAAACCAACAAATATTGACATGAACCACGTAAAGTTCTTGTATTTTAAGATAAAATCTTACGCTATCTCAGAAAAAACTTCTCGCTCGCTGAAACATGTTCATTTGCTGAAAACCAACAAAACCACGAAAAGTTCTTGTATTTGAAGATAAAATCTTTTTGCATTCAAGAAGAAAGATCCAGCTGACTGAAATAAGTTCATTAGATGAAAACCAACAAAAATTGACAAGAACCACGAAAAGTTCTTGTATTTTAAGATAAAATCTGATGCTATTAAAGAAAAAACTTCCAGCTCGCTGAAATATGTTCATTTGCTGAAAACCAACAAAACCACGAAAAGTTCTTGTATTTGAAGATAAAATCTTTTTGCATTAAAGAAGAAAGATCTGGCTGACTGAAATAAGTTCATTGGATGAAAACCAACAAAAATTGACAAGAACCACGAAAAGTTCTTGTATTTTAAGATAAAATCTGACGCTATTAAAGAAAAAACTTCCAGCTCGCTGAAATATGTTCATTTGCTGAAAACCAACAAAACCACGAAAAGTTCTTGTATTTGAAGATAAAATCTTTTTGCTTTGAAGAAGAAAGATCTCGCTGACTGAAATAAAATAATTAGATGAAAACCAACAAAAATTGACAAGAACCACGAAAAGTTCTTGTATTTTAAGATAAAATCTGACGCTATTGAAGAAAAAACTTCTCGCTCGCTGAAATATGTTCATTTGCTGAAACCCAACAAAACCACGAAAAGTTCTTGTATTTGAAGATAAAATCTTTTTGCTTTGAAGAAGAAAGATCTTGCTGACTGAAATAAGTTCATTAGATCAAAACCAACAAAAATTGACAAGAACCACGAAAAGTTCTTGTATTTTAAGATAAAATCTGACGCTATTGAAGTAAAAACTTGTCGCTCGCTGAAATATGTTCATTTGCTGAAACCCAACAAAACCACGAAAAGTTCTTGTATTTGAAGATGAAATCTTTTTGCTTTGAAGAAGAAAGATCTTGCTGACTGAAATAAGTTAATTTGATGAAAACCAACAAAAATTGACAAGAACCACGAATAGTTCTTGTATTTTAAGATAAAATCTGACGCCATTAAAGAAAAAACTTCCAGCTCGCTGAAATATGTTCATTTGCTGAAAACCAACAAAACCACGAAAAGTTCTTGTATTTGAAGATATAATCTTTTTGCTTTGAAAAAGAAAGATCCAGCTGACTGAAATAAGTTCATTGGATGAAAACCAACAAAAATTGACAAGAACCACGAAATTTCTTGTATTTTAAGATAAAATCTGATGCTATCAAAGAAAAAACTTCCAGCTCGCTGAAATATGTTCATTTGCTGAAAACCAACAAAACCACGAAAACTTCTTGTATTTCAAGATAAAAACTTTTTGCTTTGAAGAAGAAAGATCCAGCTGACTGAAATAAGTTCATCAGATCAAAACCAACAAAAATTGACAAGAACCACGAAAAGTCCTTGTATTTTAAGATAAAATCTGATGCTATCAAAGAAAAAACTTCTCGCTTGCTGAAATATGTTCATTTGCTGAAAACCAACAAAACCACGACAAGTTCTTGTATTTGAAGATAAAATCTTTTTGCTTTGAAGAAGAAAGATCCAGCTGACTGAAATAAGTTCATCAGATCAAAACCAACAAAAATTGACAAGAACCACGAAAAGTTCTTGTATTTTAAGATAAAATCTTATGCTATTTCAGAAAAAAACTTCTCACTCGCTGAAATATGCTCATTTGCTGAAAACCAACAAAACCACGAAAAGTTCTTGTATTTGAAGATAAAATCTTTTTGCTTTAAAGAAGAAAGATCCAGCTGACTGAAATAAGTTAATTTGATGAAAAGCAACAAAAATTGACAAGAAC